>NC_057730.1:31329600-31398373 GCF_004010195.1 Chiloscyllium plagiosum
CCTGTTCCCTAGATGCTGCCTGACCTGCTGCGCTTTTCCAGCAACACATTTCCATCTCTAGAAATCAGACAGACACACAGTTCCTGATGTGAAACTCTGAGCTCGCTTCCAGGGACTCCAGCTCACCACTTGCCATTCCAGACCTCCATCTCGGACAGCAGTCACCCAACATCACAGGGCACACTGCATGTGCACCCACACCACCGCTGCCCATGGGCATTGACATCAGAAGCATACCAGTCTCTCCTCAACCTCATTGCACATCCCTGATCCACTTACAGAGTGGTTTTGCACTTCAATCCTGATGTTGGATGCAGGGATGGGCACCAGTGCCCATCTCAGGGCTCCTTGCTTGTTCTCAGAACACCTTGGACTTGCATGGATAGTCACAGTGTCTGAATGTTCCCCTGCCTTGCCTTTCTTACACATTGCTTCCTCGGGCAGAGCTTAAAGGCTCCCAGTTCTTCTGTCTTGAATTACCTGATAGCGCAGACACAAGGCTGGGCCAAGTGTCATGGATGGCAGCAGTGATCAATCAAAGACCAAGGCACGGTGCTGTCTGGCATTGTGCTCTATCAGTCTCACACCTTCACCATGTGTTAGCACTTAATGCAGCAAACACACTGAATGTGCTTCAACTAACTGGCCATGTCTTATAGTTAAAGGGGAGTAGCCCTCAGTTAAGTGAGACTGCCTTCAGTCAGATATCCCAGTGCAGTGGGTCATGTATAACATCCGCAATAAGTCCAGGGGCTTTGACACCGTCTGCAGTCTCTCTGGCCAGTTAGGGCTCAGATGGTCCATCCGTACTGTCACAGTTCGGTGAGCGGGTCATGGCCAGACCTCCAGCTATAGTGCAACCAACTTGGGCAGCTGCAGTAAGTGGGGGGGGGGGGGGGGGGAAGGAGGTGCGCAGAGATTGGACAGGCCTCTGATCATTCATCCTTCAGGGCTGTCTGTCCATGTTAATCAAAGTTAAAAATCACACAACACCAGGTTATAGTCCAACAGGTTTAATTGGAAGCACACTAGCTTTCGGAGCGACGCTCCTTCATCAGGTGGTTGTGAAGGAGCGTCGCTCCTAAAGCTAGTGTGTTTCCAATTTAACCTGTTGGACTATAACCTGGTGTTGTGTGATTTTTAACTTTGTACACCCCAGTCCAACACCGGCATCTCCAAATCATGTTAGTCAAGGAGGTGAGCCATGATCAGACCTAGGGGTCAGCTCAATGGAAGTCAAGGGGCTGTGGGGGGTTTAATCAGACGCCACGTTGTGGCGGGGACATCAATTATTAGGAATGGAGACAGCATGCTAAAGGGGGCAATAGCTGTGAAACAGAACAAAAGTATAGGCACAGGACTCAAGGGGCAATTTTGGGGCATGAAGTCATAACTCAAAAAGGTGTATGGGAATATTTGGAAGCTCAGTACAGATGGAATTAACAGGGATGTAAGGAAGAAAGGAACATGGTTACTCAGGGGCCCCCTTTCATTATCAAGCTGAGCCTGTGACTCACTTTGCCAGGTGTGACCTGTTCGCTTTCCAGGGTCATACACAAAAGGAATGGAAATGGTTGTGACCACACTGAGTGGGTAGAGTAAGGTTTCTTTCTGCCAAAGCACCGTGGGTTGTATTTGTGAGACAACTGGATTAATTAGGCACTTTGTACAGTTTGAATTAATCTCCTACATGTAAATGTGTCCAATTGTGTGGGATACAAATCCTGGTCACAAGCAGGCTTAACCTTGTCATTGGTCATTGCAGATTGCAGATAGTCATCTCTGTAAAACAGAAGTAATCACAGGTGACCTTAAAAGTGGCACTTACGGACCATAATTCACAAAGACACTTCAAGATCTCACAAGGCACAGAACTGATTTCCTTTTACCTTGTGCTGTAAGTATTCATCAACATGCTTTTTATGCTATGTTACCTTTCTTGGGTGATGTGGGGCTGGGAGGACAAAGCACCAGTCATCATAGAGCACTTATTCATTGGAATAAGGTTCCGATATCAAAGGACCTTGTAGACGCATTCCCTTGATCTCTTTGTCACTGTCCTTGATTCCCACTGTAAGGAGGACCATGTTAATCTGTTGTTTGACAGTGATCTGAATGCTGACTGCTCACATGCTAAGGACCTGCTCAGGTTCTCAGAGGGGGCAGTGGATCAGGGGGGGTAACGTCACTGTTGCTGCAATGAAGTGAAGGCACAGAGAAATCAAAAAGGAACAGATGTACCAACACAGCCAGGAGCAGCAGCAATGTCTAGCAGGTGCCAGGCTGCTTCCACACAGAGAGGTTGCAGGTGACTGTGGTGTAAAATTCCAAGCAGTGGAATGTGGTGAAACGGTTAAAAATTATGTCCCAATACATGTGTGAATCTAACCGGAATGGAGGTGTTGCTTAGTCCCGTGTGAATCTTCTTATCTGTATGTAACCAGAATGGAATGTGTTTTTTAGCCTTGCTCTGCTGTTCACATGAATGTTTATATCTGGAAAAGAGTATATCAGCTGAAAAAGTCTCCAGTTCGGTGAGTCTGCTCCGGGGTTACGTTTAACCGCCGAGCGTGGGTTGTTGGCAACCGCTCTACGAGAACTGACGGCTCCCAGTTTTGGTAACATGTAGAGTGAGTATAAGCCAGACCCGTTCTGGCGACGCTGCGGGGAATAAAATGCCCATATTCTAGCAGACTCGCCTCTTGGTCGTTTGTTCTGTGTCAGACTACTCTCCTACGAACCTGACCTTGAGAATTTTTTAAAACAGTGACGCTCCCCTCAGGATGTACAGGAGGGCTGCAAGAGCCCCAGACACTTCTGTCCTCAATACTATTTCCTCCAGAGAAATGAAGGTGCAGTGTTGCTGCAGACTGAAGCCGTCCTGGCACACTATTATAGAACTATGCCAACTGTTGGAGTGGAACCTGTGGCATGAAGGAATGGGAGACATCTGTATATGATGGAGTTTAGACAGATAATGGGGAATCTTATTGTAACTTACAAAATACTGAGAGACCTGGAGAGAGTGGACATGAAGAAGGTGTCTCCACCAGTAGGAGAGACCAGAATCTGAGGGCACAGCCTTAGAGTGAAGGAATGACCTTTGGTACTGAGATGAGCAGGAATTTCTGCAGACAGAGGGTGGTTAATCTAGGAACTCATTGCCATAGGTCATTGTGGAGGCCAACTCATTGAGTGTAGTTAAGACAGAGATAAATAGGTTCCTGAGTAAGTCCATAAGACCATAAGACATGGGAGTAGAAATTAGGCCATTCAGCCCATCAAGTCTGCTCCGCCATTCAATCGTGGCTGATAGGTTTGTCAACTCCATTCTCCCCCTTTCTCCCCATTCCCTTGATTCTCAAGAATCTATCTGTCTCGGTCTTGAATATACTCAATGACCTGGCCTCCACAATCTTCTGTAGTAATGAATTCCACAGATTCACCACACTCTCGCTGAAGAAGTTTCTCCTTATCTCTGTAAATGGTAAGAGGATCAAGGGTTACTGGAAGAAGGCAGGGGAATGGGATTGAGAAACATCAGCCGTGATTGAATGGTGGAGCAGACTCAATTGGCTAAAGTGCCTAATTCTGCTCCTATTTCTTATAGTCTTTTGTCACCCAAGCTAATCTCACTCTCCTGCTCCTTTCTGATAGGCTCTAATATCCCATCCAATCAAATTATATTCTTCTACTCACTCCCTGTACACTAATATTTTACTATCTATTGTCTTATATTGCTCTGTAACTAGTACAAGGGCAGTAAGAGAAGGAATGGAGCCAGTTATGAAGCATAAAGGTAATCTATATATGGAAGCAGGACATGGTTGAAGTATCAAATTAAGTAATTTTTAATGACCAATGAAGAGGATGTTGCCAAAATGATAATGAGGGAAAAGGGTAATTCAGATACTGGGTAGGTAATGATCCAGAGGAGTTTTTGAAAACCTTACTGTAGTTACAGCTTATTAATCACCAGGTCCAGGTGGGATGCATCCAAGGATCTTGAGGGAAATAAGGGCAGAAACCGTCACAATCCTTCATTTTTCCCTTAATACAAAGATGGTGGGAGAACACTGAAAAGCTAGAAATGTTATGCATCTGTTCAATAAAGGCCATAAGCTGACTTGGAGGGTCGGTTGGATCAGGTCGTGCAGTCTGCTTCCCTCAGAACCAGCATCACCAAGCCAAGCCCACATGTTGCGAGTTGTCACCTGGATCAGTGCGGTGTCAGCTACATGGAAGAATGCACAGCACTATAGGAGGAAGATTAATTACCTTCTCCAGTCCACCTTGGTAAGTGCCACATCTTCTCTCTGCTCCCTCATGCTCTATCTCTGTTACTGTACTCACCTCCCACTAAAGCTCAGGCTCTGCCATTCTCATTACTGCCTGCAACATCTTCCTAATGTGCTCTCAGCCACCCCAACTCCCATCACCATTAACTATGCATGCCCCTGCTCTGCCTACTTGCTCACATTGACACCTCCCTACCTCCGCCAAAGGTAACAGCTGCACACTTTCATCTCCCACCTATCTCTCAATCCAGGAGGAAAATAGCCCACAGTTGGATAGAAAGTGCCAAGATGAGTAGTGGGCTGCCTGACATTCAACTCCTCACCTGACTTCCCTAAGACAGAATGACCATGGTCAAGTCCCTGGACCGGTTTTAGAGGCTGCTGTCAACATACTGCGCTGGGGCCCTGTGACTGAAAGATATCTCCTTGACTTGTCTGAGGACTACTGATACCCACAAGAAGCTTCCTGACTTTGTGCCTACACTAAATGATGCAACACGACAGCTGTACGGTGAGCATGGTATCTCAGGCTGAGGGGAAAGCCACACAAAGGCGAGGTAAGGCAGAGATGGGGTGAGCATCCAGGTTGGCTCTGAGTTCATTGGCACTAAGAGATCAAGTAAACAGGCCAGAGTTGCAGCCTGGTCTAATCTGTGAGCTCGGTACATATCCCTGAGCTCGATCTATTCCTGCTGCAGCATTACAATGATAGGTTCCCTTTTGTGCAGAGTTCTGGCTTGAAGGGCAGAAATGTCCTGTAAGTGAATCAGAGATGAGCCCTGAGGGCTCTTGGAGGTTGGCACATATTTATGCCAATGTACATAAGCATGGGGTGTGCGCAACAGGTAACCTTGGAGCATGTCCAAAAACACTGGTGCCTGGAATCAAACATGGAGGTCCGTGGAAGCGGGCAGCAATCTGAAGTCAACAGTTGCTCATTTTTCCTTCTGTGTCAAGAATTTTTAGTTTGCTCCTGGCAAGTAATACGATAGAAAACTGCAAATTAATGAGATAATAAAGTTGTTAACAAGCAATAATCCCCGTTAATAGGCAACTCACCACTGCCTAATGAGAATCTCAACCTGACATCCAGAGCTGTGTTAAAAATGCAGTGAATTACTTTCAATTTCAAAAGCCCTCACTAGACTTCTCTCAACTCTACCAGATTTCTCACCACAGCGCACATTGTTCAGGCCCCTATAAGATTCATAATTACTAGTTTCTTGAACAATGTGGATTATTTAATGAAATTAGTTTTTTGATGATAGATTTGAAAGGGTTCATGAGGTTGATGTGGTGTGCATGGACTCCCAAAAAGCATTTTTTTGAAGTGGCATATAACGAGGTTTTCAACAGATTTGAGGTCAATGGAATAAAGGAGTCAGTGATAGCGCGGATATGAAATTAGCTGATAGACTTCAAATTGAGAGTAGTGGTTAATGGCCATTTATTGTACCAGACAAAGATATATTGTTCTGTTCTCTGAGGGTCAGTCCAGAGATCATTAGTGTCCTTGAACAAACACTAATTTCCTTGTATGTGTAGGACACAGTTTCAAATTTTGCAGATTATACAATATGAGGTGGTACTATGAATGAGGAGTAACATTGCAGATGAAGGATATTGAAGAGAAATGTGAAATTATATAAGTTGGCAGCAGGAAGGGTACCAAAGAGTACATTTCTAAAGCAGGTGCAGAAACACAACAAGGCCTGGGTATAATTAGCCCATCCTAGGATGGTGAAAGTCTGATTGAAAAAGTGGCGATAAAGCGTTTCAGGATCCTGGGCTTTACAAATTGAGGCAGAGTGCAACACGAAGGAACTTATGATGAACCTTTGTACAATCGTTTAGCCTCTAAACTCTGCACTTTTGGAAAATGTGAAGGCATCCAACAGGATGAAGAAAAGATTTATGGAAATCATTACAGAGACAGATTAGAGAAAGTGAGATTGTTCTCCTTGGAGAAGGGACGGATAAGTGGAGATTTCCTGAGGAACATTGCCAATAAAGTTGAATGTGAAATAATATACATTGGGAGGAGGAAGGAGGATAGAATCAAAATCCCCAGGGTTTGAGACAAGGAGATAGATTTTACTTTGACAGGAGGCTCCGGAAAGAGAGGACACAGACTTAACAAGATTCACAAAAGAAACAAACACAAGAAAATGTTTTTGATCACACTGAATGGTTAAGATATTGAATAAACTGTCTTGCAGAGTGCTGGAAACTCCTGAAAATAAAAAATTAATATCCAGGTAGAAAGGACTAGGGAATTTTTCTGAATTACAGAACTGGGACAGACTAGTAGCCTCAATTTACCTAATAGGCCTTTTTTCTTACTGTAACCTTTCTTTAAGGCTATAGGGTGAGGTGAGATTTGAGAAGGAGGCACAAGACAGGAACATTCTGTCATCCTGAATGGTTATGCCAATTTGAGATTCAATACCCTCACTCATTCAATACCCTATTGTAGCAAGTTGTCATGACCAGAGGCCTCAACAGATATAGGCACGTCTTTCCCTCACTGATTCACTGCTGCTTTCTGCAGTTATGGACCATCCTACAAAGAGACAGGGAAAAATGGCAGTGAGTATGTTCAGTACGTTTGGATGATATGTTGAATTACGAAATGAAAAGACTCCTCCTGTGTCTTCTTTGCCCAAAATTTTCATCTTTGCCAGTTTTGTTCTCAGCCGTGCCTTTGTTTAGTACAGATATGGACTGGGAGATATATTCTGCTATCTTGCTGAGTCTCTTTATGTGACATTGATAGATTCAGGCTAAGCACTGAACTGAAGCTTCAACAGTAACTCAAGCTTCATGCCTTCCATACAGACAAAGGCCTTTGAAGCTCAACATGTTTGGAAGTATTTCAAATACAAAATGCTGCACAAACCACTGTTTAAATATTTCCTAGTGTTTGTGTTCATATTTATACTTTAATTGCAATAGGAATTTTATATATAATATGGCGATTATTTTCATTTCAGTGAGATAGTAAGATTGTTGCCGTGAGAGGTTTTGGAAAATTGGAGAAAATGCATTGATTCTCTTCATTGGCTGCTTTTTATATTGTGATATTTTAACATGATTACTTCCCCTACTTGTTCCAGAAAGTTTGATTTATTGTTGTCAAATTTTAGCCAATCACGAGCAAGTATGATATGGAGGTGTGCAGATGGACCACCCATTCTCAACTTGCATGTGTTTAGCTTCATTCTCATCCCGAAACTCATCTTCAATGTTCCTCGACTTGATGTTCATCTATCCTTTCTTCATCCTTTCCTGCCATTTCTTCATGGTGATCGTGCTTTCTTTGGTGAAGTGAGGCATGTGCTGAAATCTGGTGAGATTAATGAATTGCCCTGTGAAGACAAGGAGATGATATATGGCTCAAGATTAGAGTGGGGTGCTGGAAAAGCACAGCAGGTCAGGCAGCATCTGAGGAGCAGGAGAATTGACTTTTGGGCAAAAGCCCTTCATCAGGAATCAGGATTATATATGACTGACTGACTTTCAGTTCTGCAGCCCCAGAGAAGATTTATTTTCTAATAATGCAATCTAGAGCATTGAACCATAATTATTTAATGATTCCTTGTCATATTATGGGCAGCTTGGTGGCACAGTGGTTAGCCCTGCTGCCTCACAGCGCCAGGGATTCTGGTTCGATTAAAGCCTTAGGCGGCTGTCTGTGTGGAGTTTGCACATTCTCCCCGTGTCGGCGTGGGTTTCCTCCGGGTGCTCCGGTTTCCTCCCACAGTCCAAAGACATGCTGGTCAGGTGAATTGGCAATGCTAAATTGCCCACAGTGTTAAGTGCATTAGTCAGGGATAAATATAGGGTAGGGGAATAGGTCTGGGTGAGTTACTCATTGGAGGGTCGGTGTGGACTTGTTGGACTGAAGGGCCTGTTTCCACACTGCAGGGAATCTAATCTAATCTCATATTATCTCCACATTTCAAATCTCCTCCCCTTCCTTCTTCAAAGCACTGATTCACTCTGAGGTTTAATTCAATGGAAACAATCACCTTCTGGCATGGCACTCAAGTGGCCTTTCATCATTTATAAGCCTAGATTGTGAGTGCCAGGGAGCTGTATGCTGTTGGCATTGCTTTTGTGTTTGACTTTTCCCCTAACGGACACTCACGCAAGAGGTTCTTCTCAGGCAGAAGACCCTTTCCCAATTCTCAACTCTGCCACCACTCCACACCCCCAGTAATCTGGCCCAAGGTCAGTGAAGAAGCTCCAGCTGTGAGCAGCTAACTCAGTATTGATCAGGACCGTTTGGTGTGGTATGGGTCTCTACCAGGCTAGGTAGCACCCAACTCTGGAAGCACTTACAACATAAGAATCTGCAGCACCTATAAATCAGCATGTTCAGGAATAACTGCGTCAATGAACGGAATAACAAAAGAAAAACAAACAAAACTTCATTCTTTAACCCAGAATATCCGAAGAAAGCAACTATTTAGCTGAGCAGCTGTTCATTTATGGCTTTGTCAATAAGAATGTAACTCCACTCTCCCATTTTATACTGCGTAACATGCACTAAATAAAGTACCTACCATTAAAATCTGCCAGTTGTAAAAATAATTTATCTGCAGATCAGCCATTTAGTTGGTAATGAGAAATCCACTTGACTGAATATCACCAGTTTACTGGAAAACAAATTATATTGTCATGTATCTTGCAAAGTCTGACACAATATTGGTGCTGGCAAAACAATCCAGTTATCTAATTGAAATGAAACTTCAGAGTTGCGCTTGCCTTTTAAGGTTTACTCTTGGTTGCATTTAAGACAATTTTATATGGCCCTATCAGACTCAGACCAATCCTCTGTTGTAACAAGCTGTGTGTTATGAGGCATTATTCATATTGTGGTTGATTTGGGCGGGAGATGGAACAGTTATGAGATCCTGTCCTGATTAAAAATTGTTTAGCTATGACCACTGATTGTAGAATTAATTTGAGTTCTGATGGTTCCAGTAGGTGTTTAACTCTCTAATTGGTGCAATTAAGGGAGTGAGCAGTCTCCAGAGTTTAAATTTAAACTGGCAGAAAGAGATACTGAAACAAACATTAATTTGACAGAAATAAACCCACCCTAAGTCCAGGGTGAAGCTTTATCATTGCAATAATAGCAATAACAGACTGAAACAAGCACTAGTAATTCAGTAAAGGCAAAGTACTGTGGATGTTGGAGATCTGAAATAATACATAAAGTGCCAGAGAAAAGTCTGACAGCAGAGAATCAGCATTAACGTTTCAACTCCAATGGCTCTTGACCAGAAGTAGAATAGTGACTAACTCCTCCTTCTTGAAAAGAGTTCGTTCTCCATCTAGTTACAGTCCCAGGAAGGTATCTTCCAAGTGATGGGCTCCTCATTTGCTGTGTTCCTGGGAAGTGTCTTGCATAAGTATAGCTCTTTCATTCATTAAGTTTGAGCTGATTAGTTAGTCACAGTACAAGGACCACCTCAGTAATCTGAAACATTTTGTGGAGATTGTCTGTTTGTGGCCCCTGACTTGGTCAGACCTGTTTAACACAGAGCTCTTCCACCACTATACTTCAAAGCCTGCCATTTGATGGGTGGGTTTTTTTTAAACAAGGAACTTGTTAGTGATTTCCCGTGTTTCACATTTCTTGATCTAAATAATATCTGCTGGTAGATCTTACTCAGGAACTTTTATCCATGTGAAACACTGCGATGGAAGGTGGGGTGAAGACGAATTGAACAGGTCAGCATGGAACGGTAATTAAGATGCAGTATGAGTGGGTTCAATCGATTTGTGAGTTTTCCTAAGAATTTCTTTGTAATTCCTTCATGGGGTGGTGGCATCACTGACTGGGACAGCATTTATTGTCCATCCCTAATTGCCCCTGAGCAGGTGGCAGTGAGCTGCCTTCTTGAACTGCTGCAGTCCATTTGGTGGTGGTACATCGACAATGTCATTAGGGTTGGAGTTCCAGCGCATTGCCCCAGTGACAGTGAAGACGTAGCGATATATTTCCAAGTCAACATGGTGAGTGGCTTGAAGGGGAACTTGCAAGCAGTAGTGTTCCCATGTATCTGCTGCCCTTGTCCTTCTGCATAGTATCGATCAGGGCTTTGGCTGTTGGTGACTAAGGGAGGAGGATGGGTTGGGAAGTGACGTTTGTGAGAACAGGAAACCTGGTGAGGGGTGTGACTGATTTATGATGTGCAGTGTTGCACTCAACTAATTGTCAACAAGATGTATAAATGTGCCAGACAGGTGCATGGTACTCATTGCTGAAGGAGCTATAGAAATGCAGTTTGTTGTTGCTACCAGTAAGAGCCCTCAACAAAGTGCAGAATCTTCGGCCATGTCTCAGCACCAGCTCATGTCTCTCATAAACATTTGGTGCAGAGCAAACCAAGTTGTGTTTATTGTGTGTGAAGGCAATGGGGATTAAGTCGAGCAAGGTGGGGGGAGGTTATGTACAGTGATAGTGCCCTCAAATTATGGTACAGCACAGTATTAGCAGCTGCATTGATCTGATCTTAGTTTAATTCTGAAAAGCTTATTAAAAATGTCAGCAGAGAGGCTGGGAAATTTCATAATTTCATTATTATTCAAGGGGTAGCCTTGCTGCTCAGTGCCAGCTGCACTGCACACCTTTCCCTATGCTGTTTTCACAAGACTGATTGTACACACTTATAGAATTAATCGAATGGTTTCAGGGCTAGATCAGGGACTGCCACCCACAGACTGCGTCTTTGGCAATACTGAATTGACAGGGCATTTCACAAAAATGCTGCAAATGCTCAAAATATGGAAAAGAAACAGCAAATGGCAGAAATACTCTTCAGGTTAGGCAGCATTTATACAGTATAAAATAGAGTAAGAGTAATGAGGTATGATAAAAATGTGAAAGGTTTTGAGCAAGTGAGAATGGGAAAAGAACAAAAGGGAAGATCAGTGAAAGGAGAGAGGGCAGAAGAGCTTAACACAATGAAGGATTTCACAGTTCAATAGTTAAATGGTGTTCGAGATAAAGAAATTAAAAATGTATTTAAATGAGGTTCAACCTGTCAGATAGATACCATCTGAACTACGAAAGGAGCAAGGGAAAAACTGAACCTGGAAGAAACACACAAAGTTAGACACAGATAGATGTTATGATCTAAAATTGTTGAACTCAATGTTAAATTACAGAACGCTGAGATGAAAGATGAATTTCTGTTTCTCAAGCTTGCTGTAAACTTTGCTGGAAAATCCCAGCAGGTCAAAGACAGGACGAGGACAAGATGGACAATTCAAATGAGAAGTCATGGAAGCTCAGGTTCATCCTTGGAGACAGAACAAAGGGGCTCCACAAAGTGGTTACCTGGGCTACATTTGGTTTCCTCAATGTAAAGGAGGCCACAGAGTGAGCAGGAAATACTGAATACAAAATTGAAATAAATAAAAGTAAACTGCTGTCTGATTTGTGTGGAGAGTTTGGGGCCTTGGATGGCGAGAAGGAAGGCTGTGAAAGGGCAGGTGTTGCATTTTGTCCACTTGCGATGGGAAGGAGATGATATTGAGAGTGACTCTAGAGTGGATCAGGGTGTCGAAGTTGGGATGGTGCATTTGGAATGCTGAGAGGGGGATGAATAGAATCATAGAATCCCTAATGTGTGGAAACAGGCCCTTTGGCCCAGCACAGACCCTCCGAAGAGTAACCTACCCAGACCCTTTCCCCTACCCTATTATCCTATATTTACCCCTGACTAATGCACTTAACCTACACATCCCTGAACACTGAGCAATCTAGCATGGCCAATTCACCTGACCTGCACATCTTTGGATTGTGGGAGGAAACCCACGCAGACGTGGGGTGAATGTACAAGCTCAACTCAGACAGTTGCCCAAGGTTGGAATTGAACCCGGGTCCCTTGTACTGTGAGGCAGCATGCTAACCACTGAGCCACCATGCTGCCCAAAGATACTTTCAGTGGGAGTTTCATGCAGGAGTGGCGGAAATAGCAAAGGTTGATCCACTGAATATTTTTACTCATGAGTTGGAATATGAAGTCCAGGGGATCTCTATTGTTTTGGAAGAGAGGTGACTGGGTGAATGCAAAAGTGCACAATACAGATCAGACATAGTGGAGGGTCCTGTAAACCATGTGAGATAGAATTTTCAATTGAAGAAAAGAGAAAACGTATTGGAAATGTTAATATAGTAGATAGCATCATTTGAACGGATGCGATGGAGTTAGAGGAATTGGGAGCAAGAAATCGAATCTGAACAGGAAGCATGGTGAGAGGAAGCATACTTAAGATAGCTGTGGAAGTCCTTGGCTTGTAGTGAATATTAGTTAGCCGAGATCCAGAAATGGAAATAGAGAAGTCAAAGGTGGGAAGAGTCAGAAATGGACCAGATGGAGTTGAGAGAAAGATGGATTCAAAACCAAGTCAAGTTAAATTTTCCAGTTTTGGGCAAAAGAATAGGAAGTGACCCCAATACAGTCATCAATGAACTAGAAAAGGAAATAAGCAGGTCTGGAATAAGAAATGTCCCATATAACCTGTATAAATAAACAAGCATAACCATGACCATGCAGCTATCCAAAGTGACACCTTTCATTTGGAAGAAGGTAGTGGACTTGGAGGAGAGGTTGTTCAAATCATGAACATGTTTAACCAGATGGAGAAAGGTGATTGTGGATGGATCTAGGTTGAGCCTTAATTCAAGGAACAAGTGAGGAGGCCTCAGCTGATCCAATAAGAGATTGGAAACTGTTGAAGTGACCTTGGGCATTGGAAGAGCCACTGATAAGAAGAGATAAGAAGAGACTGGATAAGGTGGGAATATGCAAGGAAGAAATCCATGAGGCAGGAATGGACTGAAACAATGGATCTAGTAAGGCATTTTACATCCCTCTTGAGTAGCTGCCAATTCATTATCACCTAATAGCAACTTCACCCGGGGTGTATTGACTGACCTGGATTGCTGTATGGTGTTCAAAGTGACTCAGTCAGAAAATGGATTGGCCTGCTCCAAACTTGACATCTCTCCAACTTTGACTGTTGTGCCTACTCTTGAGGACCCTGACCCCCTTCTGGAAACAGCTCCAGTGAATGGCTAACATTGTCAGATAGCTCCAGCTATAATGACCAGAATTCCTGTGTAACTCTGGATGGTTCAAGCTGAAATCAGAAGTATGCAAAAAAGGAACGCATGCTCTATCAAAACTTAGAAACTGAAAACTTGAAAAATCTCAGCTGTCAGCAAACATCTGTGGAAAATCAGAACTCACGTTGACATATCAGGTGCTGCAACCCTTCCTCAGAAATGGGAATTTTTTTTATTTGTGGGCAGTGTTTAAAAAACAGCAGAACATGGGGAAAGGGAAAAGAGAAACAGGCAAAATAGTCTCACAAGCACACTTGATCTTTTTTAATACATTCATGAACTGTGGGTGTTACTGGTAAGGCCAGTATTTGATCCCCATCCCTAGTTGCCTTTGAACTGGCAGCATCTGCGGGGAGAGAAACAGAGTTAACGTTTTGAGTCTGATACAACTCTTCTTGGATGAGATTTTCTGCAGGTTTTAACAATGATTGATGGTAGTTTCAAGGTCATGATTACTGAATGATACACAAAAAGTGTAGAAACCAGGAGATGAGGGAAGAGCAGATGTAATGGTAGCAGGAGCTAAAGGAGACCCAATTAAAGAAATAAACAAGAGCAACAAGTATCAGATCTCCAGTGAGTTGCCATCTGATTAAGGACGGTAGCAGGCAGATCCGATACAGAAACTCTCTTCGGGGAAAAGAGAGCGGACACTCATCTCTTCGGGGAAAAGGGTGCGGACACTCAATCCCCACCTTGTCTGTGAAGTACTTAGAAGCATAGTCTTACAACATCCAGTTTGCACAGAGCAAGATCCCATAAAGAGCTAGTGAAAGTGTGATCCATTAATTGGTGTTATTTGAGTGTAATGTCCATCAGATTTCTTGTAGAACTGCATAGAATCCCTACAGTGTTGAAACAGGCCCTTCGGCCCATCGAGTCCACACCGACCCTCCAAAGAACATCCCGCCCAGACCCACTTTCCTACCCTATCCCTGTAGCACTGCTGCCTCACAGCATCAGGGTCCTAGGTTCGGTTCCAGCCTCGGGCGACTGTCTGTGTGGAGTTTGCACATTCTCCCCGTGTCTGCGTGGGTTTCCTCTGGGTGCTCCGGTTTCCTCCCACAGTCCAAAGATGCGCAGGTCAGGTGAAGTGGCCTTGCTAAATTGCCCATAGTGCTAGGTGCATTAGTCATAGAGAAATGGGTCTGGATAGGTTACTCTTCGGAAGTTTGGTGTGGACTGGTTGGGCCAAAGGGTCTGTTTCCACACTGTAGGGAATCTCAAAAAAAAATCTCAAATATCTCTGCATTTTCCCATGGCAATCCACCTAACCTACACATCCCTGGACACTACAGAGCAATTTAACATGGCCAATCCACCTAACCTGCACATCTTTGGACTGTGTAGGGAAACTGGAGCACCCAGAGGAAATCCATGCAGACACAGGGAGAATGAACAGACAGTCAGCAGAGGGTGGAATCAGAGCTGAAAATGTGTTGCTGGGAAAGCACAGCAGGTCTCATGCCCTTCTTTGGGCTCATGCCCAAAACGTCAATTCTCCTGCTCCTTGGATGCTGCCTGACCTGCTGCGCTTTTCCAGCAACACATTTTCAGCTCTGATCTCCAGCATCTGCAGTCCTCACTTTCTCCTAGAGGGTGGAATCAAACCTGGGTCCACAGCGCTATGAGGCAACAGTGTTGACCACTGAGCCACCACACTGCCCTAAATCTTCTAAAATCTTCTTCAAATATATTCACTTGAGGAAACAAAAGGAATGGTAATTTTAAAGTGTGAAAACACAACCGCCGTGTGATGGTAATCCACTCTCAGTACTGGAATTGGTGTGTTAGTCCTGCTACTTGTAGTGAGGCATTGACTGACACAACAAGACTAAGGAATCACGTCTTTGGGAGGTATCATCCATTGCCTTGTTGGTACGATATAAAAGTCAGGCTTAGAAACTGTTAAATGATCTCCTGTTGGTTTTATTTACTTTACACTATCTCGCCATTTCAGCATATATGTCTTCTCCTAAATTTCCAAACTTCAATTGCATTACCAATGCCCTCTCCCTGCTGACGTTGCAGAGAAGGCACAGAGTTGGCTACTAATTTAAACAAAAGCAGAAATCACTGGAAAAACTCAGCAGGTCTGGCAGCATCTGTGGAGAGAAATTGGAGTTTTGGGTTCATTGACCCTTCCTCAAAACTTCTATTTTAACTGGTTCCTATTTCAAAACTCAGACTGTACAGCTCTCCACTTCCTTCTCACCTTCCAAAAGGCAACCTGTATGGGTTTTAACCCAAACCCCAGATCTCCAAACTAGAGTCAAAACCTGTGCAGGTTTTACAACAGATGGTCAAGGCACTGGTTCGAAAGGTGCATCAAGCAGGTTTTACAGTCAGTTAGCAATGGCAGTTGTTGGAATGAGTTTTGACATGTCATGCAAGTATTGGCATCATTTGGCACTTTCAACAGCAGGCAAACAATGATGCCCATTGGGTGGAGGAAGAGATTGCTGTGAGATTGAAATGAGATTGGAATGTGCTCTGTCATGTTGTGATGGGTCCCATGTGTTCTGCACTAAGTGGGCAGTGAAGAGGGGCATGCTAGGTTCTTTCAGGTATATGATAAACTCCCTCATGCCAATACTACAAGAGTGGAACCTGTTAGCCAGTGATGGGCTCCATCAAACAACTTCTGTCATGGGTGGGCAATGGAAGGTTTTGGGGTGGACATGGGATCAGTAAGTTTAGATTACTTACAATGTGGAAACAGGCCCTTCGGCCCAACAAGTCGACACCGACACACCGAAGAGCAACACACCCAGAACCATTCACCTACGTTTACTCTTTCACCTAACACTATGGGCAATTTAGCTTGGCCAATTCACCTAACCTGCACATCTTTGGACTGTGGGAGGAAACCCATGCAGACACTGGGAGAATGTGCAAACTCCACACAGACAATTGCCCGAGGTGGGAATTGAACCCGGGTCTCTGGCACTGTGAGGCAGCAGTGCTAACCACTGTGCCACCACGCCGCCCAGTAAGGCAAGTTCCACTTATAGTGGGGGCTAGGGTCTGGCAGCTGGTGAAGGAAAGTGAAGTACTTTGTCCACCATTCTAGTCTTTTCAAAGTTATGTCCATTGCCCTGGGGCTCCCTGTGGCATGACTCCAGGTTCTGAATTTAAAATGTACTTTGTTGAATTGTCTGTTCATTTGAATTGAAATCATGCAAAAATAAACCTCAGTACTTTTTTTTAATCTAAGATACTTAATTCATGCTATCTTACTATTATTTTCTTTCTTCCCCTGCAAAAATAAACTAATTCTAATTAGCCGGAGGGGTCTCACTGAAAACTGTTCTGAGGCTGTATTCCAGGAAATTCTACGTGCAGTAAATTCTGAGAGCAGCTGATGCGAGGAAGAACAATCCTCACATTTCACAAGATCAAATATTTACTGTGATTCTCATTGAATTTGTTACAGTTTGGGTTTAGAAAAGGACTCATTATAGTCACAGAACCCATGCAAGCAGAGTGTTGTTTTGACATGTTTTGAGCATTGCGTTAAATACATTTATAATGGGTGGCGACAGAGAGACGTGAGGTGCATTGAAATAGTGAGCATTCAATTAATCCACGAGATTCACTGTACGACAAGTTTCCAATGTTGTAATAAAGCAACTTCTCGATTCAACTTTCAATCTAACAACGCTTCAGCAGTCCTGCATAACAAAAGCTCCCCTTAATGCTTTCTGCTATAATAACCCCAATCCTGATTTGCACCCCCTCAAACCTTCTACAGTAATATGCTTCATATTGTAACTCTCATGTAATACTGAATGACAGTGGAACACTCTCTATTTAACAAGCCCTCGATGCAACTGCCGCAGTATAACACACCCTCAAGATGACATTGTGTATAACAGTGTCTATGGGGGAGATGGTAGCTTTGTGATAATGTACGAGACTAGCAATCCCACAATGCAGGACAGTGTTTTGGGGACATGGGTTCAAATCCAACGATGGCAGTTTGAGGAAATGAATAAATGTGAAACATTACAGGGTCATATGGCACAGAAGCAGACTCTTCAATCCAACCAGTCCATGCCGACCGTAAACTAGCTCACTTGACTGTGCTTGGCTCTCTGTAATCTTAGATAACCTTCTTCACTTTCCACTATATCTCCAATTTTGGTGTCATCCACAAACTTACTAACCATGCCTTCTGTATTCTCATCTACGTTATTTATGTAAATGATAAAAGATGGACTCAGCACCGATCCCAATGGAACACCACTGGTCACTAATATGATGCCATGAAATTATCATCAATTCTTAAGTGTCTATTAAGGGGAAGGCGATCTACCTCCTTACCTGGGCCAACCTACATTTGACTGCAGACCCTTACCAATACCATTGACTCTTAGCTGCCTCTGAAATGACTCAGTGCAAGACAATTCGGAAAGCAATTCTTACTGTAACTCTGTCTTACAACATACCCTCAATGTTACAGACCTTTCACTATAATACTATCTCCTTACAGTAAATGTTCACAATAAAAATGCTTAACATACTCTCATTATAGCACTTTATATAACATTTTATCTCTTGTGGCAAAACCGTGCTGTAGCCCTCCCTGTCTAACACACTCATTGTAATACTCTGGTGTAACATATTCTCATTATTTGATCATCCAATCAAGTGTTACAGACTCTCACTGTAACCATCTCTGCAAAATAAGCACTTATTGTAGCTCCATTTAACATTCTTTCTGTGTATCACTGTACAACCCTTCCTCTCTCTAACATGCTGTATATAAAATACTCTCAGTGTAACACCATTTACAATACCTCCTTTTCTGTAGCACTGCATATAATACTCACTGTAATGTTTTCTAACATATTGTTATTCTATCTATACCTCCATTCTCCACCAGGAGGTTCAGAAAACCTTTGCAAGGATGTTTGCCAGGTTTGGAGGATTTGAACTACAGGGAGAGGCTGGTTAGGCAGGGGGCTGGTTTCCCTGAAGTGTTGGAGGCTGAGGAGTGACCTTATACAGGTTTATAAAATCAGGAGGGCATGGATAGGATAAATAGACAAAGTATTTTCCCTGGGGTGGGGAGTCCAGTACTAAAGGGCATAGGTTTAGGGTGAGATGGGAAAGATATAAAAGAGACCTACGGGGCAACCTTTTCAATCAGAGGGTGGTACGTGTATGGAATGAGTTGCCAGAGGAAGTGGTGGAGGCTGGTACAATTACAACATTTAAAATCATCCGAATGGGTGCATGAATAGGAAGGGTTTAGAAGGACATGGGCCAAGTGCTGGTAAATGGGACTAGATTAATTTAGGATATCTGGTCAGCATGGATGAGCTAGATCGAAGGGTCTGTTTCCATGCTGTATATTTCTATGACTCTGTGATGGTCTGCGAGCTGTTGACTAGTTCCTCAACCAGAGGCCTGAACATCACTACCATTGTCCTCCACCTGACTGAACCTGTTCTCTCACTGAACTACTCCTTTGATTCAGCTCACTTCTGCCAAGTCAAAGGAGTGGCTATGGGCACCCACATGGGTCTCAGCTATGCCTGCCTCTTTATGGGGTATGTGGAACATTCCTTGTTCCAGTCCTACACTGGCACCCTCCCACACCTTTTTGTACATCGATGACTGTTTCAGTGCTGCTTCATGCTCTTGTCACGACAGTGAAAGATTTGTTCATTTTTGCCTCCAATTTCCATTCCTCTATAACTTTCACATGGTCTATCTCCAACACTTCCCTTCCTTTCCTTGACCTCTCTGCCTCCATTTCGGAAAACAAACTGTCTACTGCCAACCACTATAGAGCCACTGACTCCCATAGCTGCCTTCACTACAGCTCGTCACACCCCACATCCCGCAAAGACTCCACCCCATTCTCCTAGTGCCTTGGCCAGCATCATATCTGTTTAGATGCTGTCACCTTCCAGAACAGCGCTGCTGACATGGCTTCCTTCTTCCATAACCGTAGTTTCCCACCCACTATGGTTGACAGGACCTCAACCGCATCCGACCTATCATCTGTACTTCTGCCTTTGCCCCTTCCCATCATTCACAGCAATGTGATGGCACCCCCTTGTCCTCACTTTTCGTGTCTCTGCATTCAAAGGATCATTCTCTGCTATTCAGACAAATTCACCATAACGTTATCACCAAACACATCTTCCCCTCACTCTCCCTGTCTGCATTTCACAGGGATTGTTCCCTCCACACCACCCTAGCACATTTCTCAACCACCAACACCACCCTGCCTTCCCACAGCACCTTCCCATGTAACCACAGAAGGTGCACCTGTCCCTCCTCCAATCTGGTGTATTGTATTCACTGCACCCAATGCAGCTACTCTACAATGGAGAAACCAAACACAGACTGGGTGACCGCTTGGCAGAACACCTCCGGTCTGTGCACAAACATAACCCCGAACTTCCTGTAGCCAGTCATTTTAACACAGCATCCTGTCGCATGCCCACAGGTCCATACTCAACATGCTACAGGGTTCCAGTGAATCACAGCGCAAACTGGAGGAACAATATCTCATCTTTAGACTAGGCACTTTACAGCCTTCTGAACTCAATATTGAATTCAACATCTTCAGACTGTGAACTCACTCCCATTTCTTCCCTTTCTCTTCACTTGTTGCATTCTCTGTCACCATGTCCTCTCTCCCCTTCCCCCACTCTAATGGGACTATCTGTTCTTCCCAGTCTGGCAGTTGGACACACCATTGTTCTGCCATCATCACATCCCAATTGCTTAGACTGCACTATCAACATCCTTTCTTCCCCAGCACTTCACCTCCCCCCCCCCCACTATTGCCCCTCCACACTTCACGTCAGCTCTGATGAAGAGTTAACAAGACTCGAAATATTGGTTTGCATTCTCTCCATTGATGACCGCTTGGCAGAACACCTCCGGTCTTCCAGAACACCTCCATTGAGACTTCCAGCATTTGTTGTTTGCAGTACAGATTTCAGCATCTGCAATAATTTCCTCCTCCTGTATTCTATCACTCTCTTTATAAATTTCAATAATAGTTTGTGATGATTCACTACATAGCCTGCCTACCTTTTCTCTCTCTCTCTCTCCTCTCTCTCTTTCCTCTCTCTCTCTCCTCTCTCTCTGCGCTATCCTATAGATAGCATGTTGACTTCTGTGTAACATAACCTCACCATTTCTACAAAACACCTCCCACTGTGACACTCCCAGTGTAAGAAATCCTAGCTGTAAGATTCACTGTAAAATACACTCTGACTGTAAGACCCTGTATCTAATGTTTTCACAATAAAACAGTCTCTAATCCTCTCATTGTAATACTCTCCACACAAACACACCTACTCCACAGTTAAATCCTTGCTGAGAGACCCTCTGGATGTTTTTCATGCTGTCTATTAAACAAGGTCTTTTTGTGTACAGAAGATATACATTGTAAGAAAATGTAGAATTTTTAACAGTTGTGTTTAATGAGCGAACACTTAAGGCTGTTTTAAATTCAGCAACAAAAGTAATTACATTTTCTCAGTGGGGCACAAAAAAACAGTCCCAGTGTTTCAATATTTATAAAAGTTGACAGTTAGCCTGTTGACCCAAGCTGGATTTTTTAATGTCCAATGAATTTCAAACAGGATAAGTTATTATGCATCTATTGAAAAGATCAATGGTCTAGTGAGTGAAAGATAGGCTGATTCAGAACTCCGAAAATACTCTAGAGAGTCTGTTTTGTCTCTGTCCAAAAATTCGACTCCAAACTTGGGTCAGGAATGGCAAGCTATGCAACTTGTGTGTGCAGTGTGGTTACATTTATTGTAGTTTTATAAACTCACATGAATTCTCAGGAAAAGGAATTATCATGTGTCGAGTGACTTCTTCAAAAATCTCCTGAATAAATATTGGATTGGGAATGGAATAGAATATTTAGATAATTAGATACTACACAATGCAAGAAAAACTTGTGCTAATGGGAAGTAAGTTATGTCAGAGGGATCAATGACAGCAAAGGAAGATGTACAATGGAAGTGTGAAGATCAGGGAACATTCTGAAGTGTTTCTTATCATTTTTATGAAATAAGCGTATTTTATAGAGCTACCCATAACATAGATAAATTATCATTCTTGAGTTAAAAATGGATGAGTTGTGTAAATGTGGCCAATCCATTCTGTCAATTTACCAGCGCAGTGACGATTACCTGATGAGGTGTCAACTAAAGGGAACCTGTGTTCACTTGAACCATTACCAGTTTTTCGAAGAAAGAAGCCTACCAAGGATAGGGGTTGAATTACGGTTGTGAATCCTGGAGGAAGAGTAGGCCCACATAATAATCAGACCACTGGCATCCTGGGAGCCCAGCTCTTCCCAGTTGTAGCTACCTTTGGCTGCTCTCACTTAGTTTCGAAGTCTTGATCCTGCAAGCTGTGTGGGGCCACAGATGGTATGGCCTGTGAAATGGAAATGAGAGTTGGGACCTCAAATTGATGGGGGCCTCTTCAGCCCTGAAGCAGGTGTTCAGGCAGTTCACTTCTCCGAGCACGGTGCTCGGCAGTGAGTAGATTACCAATTCTGACCATGTTAACTAATGTGACCAATAACAACTCTGCCGAGGGACTGCTGGCCACTGCGGCTTGGAACGAGACCAGCAAGAACAAGGACAGAAGGGACCAGGGAGTAGTCTGAACAAAAATATTTTCATGTCCTTGATAAAAATTGGAAAGGATCTTCATTACAATCCTGAAAATGCCTTTAAGGGACAATTCAAGTGTCCAGAGGCAATTAAAATTGAGTTTTATTCTCTGTACAACTTCATTTACTGCAGATTGATTGTCTGGAGTCATTACATTCAAATTAATGCTGCTAGCGAGACCAGCCTAAAAATATTCTTGCTTATGATTTATGTTGTGGCAGTGTTAGGACAGAAGCCGTGAGATCCAACTGCTGAATTAGCTTTTACGTTTTTGTGTGTTCAGTTTGAAATCAACTGCTTGGCTGTACACAGGATGGGTTTAAACTGAGTGCCTTGAAACTACTGAAGGGACATAGTAAATAAAATGCCATCCCCATAATAGGTAGAATTAGTCGTGCATTCAATGAGGAGGCAGTTTTGCTGCAATCAGCAGAACAATGTATGCATTAAAGACAATCACAAATAATAATCTAATCACTGTACAACAGTCAACGAAAACTGCTCATCCATCTGTCCTGTGCAGCCCAAAGGCAGGTAACTCAAATATTGAACTAAGGTGACAGTCTTGATTCACTGGGGAAGACCCTCTTCTCAGAACTAAAAAGTGGTGGGTTCAAATTCCAGTCCAGAGAATTGAGCACAGCATTCCAGGCTTACATTCCCGGTACCAGTATTGAGGGAGGGCTGTACTGCTGGAGATGCTGCCTTTCCAGGTACAATGTTAAACTAAAGATACATCTGCCCTCTCAGGCGAATGCAACAAAAAACTCCCACCGTAATGTTTCAAAGAAGCACAGAGATAGTTGCCAATATTTATTACCAAAACAGCTACACTGGTCTTTGTTGCATGGCTGAGAAATTTTGCTGTGTACAAATTGGTGGCTGCACTTCCGACATTACAACTACGTTGCTGCACATCTCTTCATCGGTGGTCTTAGTGTTCTGGGATGAGGATAAAATGTTTTGTGAATTGGTACAAACTGAGGATTGGGGTTTAGATCAAAGTGGTGCTGGAAAAGCACAGCAGGTCACGCATCATCCGAGGAGCAGGAAAATCGACGTTTCGGGCAAAAGCCCTTCATCAGGAATGGAGGCAGGAAGCCTCCAGGGTGGAGAGATAAATTGGAGGGTGGCTGGGGAGAAGGTAGCAAAGAGTACAATAGGTGGATGGGGGTGGGGATGGAGGTGATACGTCAGAGAGGAGGGTGGAGTGGATAGATGGGAAGGGGGATTGGCAGGACAAACTGAGGGTTGTCATACTGATGGTTATCAGACCAGAAAATGTTTTTCTACAAGTGAGGAAGAAGACTAAATACAATTTAGCGGAAAGCCTTTGTATACTAACATCAATTATTCTTCCTTTCCTTTGTTTCCTTTTCCTTTCTCTCTTTGCCTTCTCACTTTTAGTTGTTTTTCCTCTTGTTCAGACTTCCCATCTGCAGTAATCTTTACACAAGGTTCTAATTGCTTATGTGCTTTCATGGCTGATATTCAACAAAAAACAATCATTTTTTTGTTTCTTAACAAAACAAGCCAGAGGCCTTGAAAACTGTAAGTACCACAATTCAGTTCAGGCTGATGTTTAATGGGACGTCATTGTCAGGTAACGACGCAGTCAGGTGCACATGCTCAAAATCATGGAACAGCAACATTTAATCTTCCTCATGTCTGATATTTTATTCTTGTTTCATGTCAACTTCAATTATTTTGTTTGTCATTCTGCCTACACAGGGCTCCAACGAGACTGCCTCTCCTAACTAATTGCTATTTTATGCTACTTTCAAATACACAGGTAACTGCTGTGATTTTCTATGAACATGTTTATATATAACATCAATCCTCAGCATAACTTTAATCATTGCCCTCTGATTACATACAATAGATAGTATCTGCGGTATGGAAGAAAATACAATTAAAAGGTTAAGTCCATGATACAGTACATTTAGTCCACTCAAAAACTGGGGCATGGGATTTCACAGAAATGCTGTAAAGCAGTTAATTTTCATTTGCCTTTACTGAGGAGATAAAAGGAAGTTGTTTCAGCATTCTGCAATAGCAAGGCAAACTGGGCAAGTAATGACAGATGTAAATCATTTTGCTGTGACCACTTGACTTCTGATCCGACTATCGCTCCAAAATTATTTGTAGCTATATTAAATAAGAACCCTTTGGCCCATTGAACCTGCCCAACCATTTGATGGACATAGTGGGAGTTCTTTATCTCATACATTTCAACATCTCCCCCATTTTCATGTCCTTATAATCTACCCTACCCGATCTCTATCTATAGCATTTCTGGTATGTACTTTCAAGGTCTCACAATCCTTCACGTGAACAAGATTTTTTTTCTGAATTGACTTTTAGATGACTTATTCCTAATTAACAAGAAATTAAAAACACAAATTGCTGGAAAAGCTCAGCAGGTCTGGCAGCATCTGTGGAGAGAAATCAGAGTTAATATTTCGGGTCCAGTGACCCTTCTTCGGAACTGATGGTAGCTTGGAAAATGTTGTTTTTTTTGTGCAGAAGATAGGGTGGGGGGGAGGGGGTCAGGAGTAAATGACAGGTGGAGATAGAGCCCAAAGAGAGAGAAGAACAGTTGGCCAGACGGTTGAGTGGTTATCCATCAGCACAGGAGAATGAACAGCTACTAATGCAGACTATTAGTGGCTAACAATGATTTGTGTGCAATAGTTACCAGCGGCTACTGTGTAAGAGCTCCTGGACCCTGGGACAATATTGTAATGATATCACAGAGCTGCACATCACTGAGCATAAACAGTATAGTGTGGGCAGAGTTAGAATTTACTAGGAGAAAGAACTGTACTATTACATCAGAATAGGACTATTAAAAATCTTATGATCACATAGACATGAACGCACAAAGAAGATTAATCCTTGCATAATGTACCTAGAAGCTCAGAGCCTAACATATCTATGGTTATCATGTATGTAGTATTGATGTGTAATAACTTTTTTGAAGATCTATCGTTTGAAAATACATTCTCTGGCCTTAACCACCAATCTGAGGTTAGTGAACTTTTCCCAGCCCTGAAACCAGATACTCATGGCATCATTGTGGGAGTTGGTCTTCAATTTGCTTGGCTCCATTCCCTCAAGGGTGCCCCAGGACGGCCTGTTGTAAAGCATGGTGTCTCTCTACCCTTCCACCTTTCATCATTAAGAGCGCCGCATCAATTGATCTGGCAGACCCCTTTCTCTCTCAGACTGTTTCCTTGAGATTGCTGCCGCATTAATATGCAGCTCCCATCAAGAAGAGAAGGCAGCCTTGAAGAAATATTCCAGCAATGTACTCTGCTGGGACTCCTACTGAACATGTAGCTGGCAACAGTGCATCTTGACTGGGCTGCAATCAACTGAATGAGCAAGCAGCTCAAAGGATGCTTTCTGCCTTCCTCAATAGGAATGAGATGAGTGGAATCGAGTTTTCCAGCACCCCCTGCCTGATAGCAGGACTCATTGACTGTCTCCTCCTAAGTCGTCAATCTACACCCTCAGTCTCAGGTTTCAGTGTCCCTTATCAGGCCACACAGAAATGGTCACAAATTTCTCAAGACTTCACCAAAAAGAGAGTTACATTCCATTTCTTTCCCTGAGTAACCAGGTCTGTTTTCTAGATAGCCTCGTTAGTCCAAATCAATGCTATTCCATCACCAGAGCGTAGAAAAACATAGAAGCTTCCATGTAGGGCACAATTATGTGTCTTATGTTGCTGTACTTTCTGCTCTGTTCTATGGCGTTATTTGATTTGTGACTTTTTCCACAATCAATAAAGAGGAAAAGGTATCACAAGAAGGCATCCTATAATTTTAATGAACTGAAATTGAATATAACTCTGAGTTCCAACAGAAACAAGAGATCGTAAGGATGGAAAAGCTTTTGGCTTTATTCATTTTATTGAACAATAAAATATATGTCTTGTCCGATACGTTACATACATAATATATAGCAAGCTGCACTCTTACCTGCAGCCTATCTTCATTGTAACTTTTCTTATTTCTTCCTGGTCTTGTGATATCGCAGCATCTGATGGAGTAGGTACGATGTGCATTACCTGCAGTTATACCTTAAGGAATGACAGGACCACATTACTGTTGCCAATTGCTGCCATCTTTGTGGTCTTTGATCATGGGAATTCAATACCTTACCGTATAAAGTTAATAGCAAGTTATTTTTTTCTGTTGGCCATAGTCTTGATACAAATTGGAAACTTTGAAAGCAGCAGAGATTAAATTTTGTATTATGTTTTGTGCTGGAATTGAACCAGTCCCCCCCCCCCCCGCCAATTTGTTCAGAGCATACCTTCCTTATGGAACACGTGTTGTTAAGCTCAATCCTAGAACCAGGGCAATCCTCCTATTAAAAATGCAAGGGAAATTGAAGAAAAGAAAAAAGAAATGAAAGAGATAAAAATGACAGTTCTGCATCGGTACAGCTCCTTATTGCATTTTTCAGACATGTCTCAAAATAATTAATGCAGGACATCCCAGTTGTACACTCCCAGTCAACAATGACATTTGTAAGGAGTGTTTGACTGCAGCCTTTGATTTTACATCTATTTACATTAATGAATGGAAAATCAAGAGCTGAAGCCTATTATGCACCAAGCAGCATTTGCTACAATCAGTCAATCAGCCCTACAACAACTTTGAAGTTCAGCGGCTATTGTTATGTGGGCAATTGAAACCTATTTTATGAACAGTGCAATTCCAAAATCATTGAGAAAATCATAGGGAGGCTACTCTTGATTTCTCCATATTTGAACTCAGCAGATAAGGCTCCATGCCAGTAAGGGGCATTTGTTAATAACTCTTACATGTGATCTCTGAAACTCACAGTTAAGTGCATATTGGTCTCACAAAGACCAAAAACACTTACCTCTATGTAAGGAGGCATTGATTCGATGCCTATCCCAGAATTTGAGCACACAATTTAATTTAAGGTCATATATCATGGTTAGGGATGTTTGTTTTTCAGTTGAAATGTTAAACTGGTATCTAGGCTACTTGAAGAACAGCAGGGAATTTTCTGGAAATCCTGGCGAATGCTCTCCCTGCAGCCAACATAAACTTGTGACAGATTAACAGGTCATCGCATTTGTTGTTTGTGGGATCATATTATGTGAAAATTAGTCACTGGGTAGCAGTAGTAGCACATAGTGGCAGTTCACAAGTACGTCATTGACTGTGAAGCATTTGGGGATGACCGGATGCTATCAGCAGTATTAAATAAATGCATCTCTTCACATAGGACAGCCTGAAGCACAAGCACAGCATAGGTTAATTTGATCCAACCCAAACCATTTAAAATTCATCCTTGCTCGATGAGAACAGATTAGACTGGCCATGATCTATCAGGAGAGGAGAAGGTTTGAATGAGTGATTGCCAGGGATATGGCACGTGCTTGAAGCAATTCAGAAAGACAGAGTCTCATAAACCCCTTCAGAACAGCAGCACTAAATGGCAAACGTGAAAGGTTTTTTGTTGTTGTTGTCTCTCACCACACATTACGAGATAAGGTTGTAGAGTATTGCTGTAGGATGATAATGATTGTCTTTCTGAGGTAAATACTCTTTGTGGTAGATTTTGTCAGGAGAATTAGTCCCATTCATCTATCTATCACATACTACCTTGTGATGGGACATTCAACATTGCTCTCAGTGTGGCTGCTTTAATGAGATGATGCATAAAATAGATTTGGAAAAAATATAAAGATAAAAAAAAAGTTTAAATATTTATTGTGAATGTTCCCAGCTGACACTATTTGACTGTTTTATATTTTGCTTTGAAGGATGGATCATGAGTCAGTGTGGCACCTCAGTGTCTAGTCAGTCGGTTAGCGTCTGACTGCTTTTAATAACCTTGTTTTGCCCTTCCATTTTAGCCACCTGCTTATGTCATAAAAGATGACTGCAGTCACTGCCTGACATCACTTCAAGGATCGTAGGTTGAAATTTTCTTTTATTTAAGTGATTGAAAAAGTGAATTACCAGCCAAGGACTAGGCAGGACAGGTGCTGGGCTGAAACTAGTAAGCAAGGCCAATTGGGAATTGTGATGAAGTAATGCCCAATTTTGATTATGTCATCATTTGTGGTGCTACATTTGGCCTCAGCATCCCTGAGGTACTTGGAAGAAAAATTGTCCAGTGTTCCGATTGCTGATTCAAATCCAACTTGGGAGTGGTAGTTGAGCCGAGGGCTAGGATCAACCCTAATCAACCCCAGTCAAATAACTAGCAGCTTGGAAGTATAAAACCCAAGAGACAGCCAAGAGACATCATTAATAGTACAGATATCTAACAGTGACATTTAGGATTACTGAACCATTCAACAGAGCAGCATCTACCCTTCAACACATCAGGAAAAAAGCAAGTGCACTAAAGGATTAAACTTGCTACATTATTTTCTTTACCCATGAACACAGCTGAAAATGAGACAGTTTTATATTGCTGGTAAAAATCTATATCTTTATCTCATTTGTTAGAAGTTTGATACCTGGAATGAAAGATTGCTGGAAATTGAACTGGGGCCTGAGCTTTAACTCAATTCTATATTATAGTTTTCAATTTTTCTGTAGGATGCAGACAGACAAAACTACTCTTGTTGCACATTCCAAGTTGGCCTTAGCCATGAGAATCAACCACGTAATGTGGAACTGGAGTTGTATCTAAGCTCAGCCTGGGTAAAGTCACCAGAGTCCCAGAGGACCATAGGGCTGCTGTCTGGAAAGAGAGATGATGAGTGGTAGTATAACCTGAGGGTCATTATAGCTAAGGTGAGGGGAGAGGTTGAGATGGAGAGTCTGTCATGGTAACCTCAGCCAGAGTGGGAATTGGATATTTGTTGTTGGCATCATGCTGCTTTACAAACTAACCATCTAGCCAACTGACCTCAGACTGAGTAAAGGGAGCAGGTTCCTTGCCTGAAGGACATTTGTAAACCATTGTGTTTTTACAACAAATGACAGCTTCTTTGTATTTCTTTTATCCCGCAAGTTATCAGATTTATTGAATTTAATTTCACAATTTACCATGGTATTAAAATTTAGTCAGTGTGATGTTCCTGATGTATTGTGGTTGTCATTTTGCAGTCAGAGATTGATAGCTTGTTAAAACATGGAGGACTTGTTTTTTGATGGCTCAATACATATCCTGTATCTCAGCAGTTAGTCATGCAATATCCACCAGCATTACACCCTCGTACACAATACAATATTTATAACACCCAGGAAGCAAGCATCCATAGTAATATATGAGCAGGGATTATTGAAGAGGTTAAAAAAATTGCGGTTCTGAAGAGAGAAGGGTAGGAGGATTTAGTCAGACGGTTGGTAAGTGGAATAAAGAGTTGTAGAGTGAACATAACTAATTGGGTGTGGGGTGGGTTTTCAGGTCTTCGACAGACTTTCCTTTCTGCTTTTATTTAATTTAAGATTGATCCTTGTAGTTTGCTTAAGGAATGTGGTGTTGCTAGTGATGCAGTGGGTCACTGCTGAGATAGAGTGAGAATGGATTGAAAAAATTCCTGAAGAAGGGTTCATGCCCGAAACATCGATTCTCCTGCTCCTTGGATGCTGCCTGACCTGCTGCGCTTTTCCAGCAACACATTTTTCAGCTCTGATCTCCAGCATCTGCAGACCTCACTTTCTCCTTGAAAATATCACAGCCATGTTAGCCCAGAATTTCTCATTCTCACTTGTAGAGTACCATGTGCTAAACCAAAATCTGCCACTGTTTATAAATAGGAGTATTAGAAATTAGACCTTATTCCCATTTTATTGGCATCTGACATGAAGGAGTCTTTTATGTACCAGTTGATTAGAGTGCAGAACAGGTATGTTCCTGTGAAAACAAAAGACAGGAATGGCAGGACTTGGGAACCTTGGATGGCAGGGGAAATGAGCAGTTTCATCTAACAAAAAGGAGCCTACCTAAGGTCTAGTCAAATGTAGGAATAGGAAGGCGCTCAAACAGGCTGTTAGGAGGCCATGAAATGTCATTGGCCAGCAGGGTTAAGGAGAATCCCAAGTCGTTTTCTCCATATATTAGGAGCAAGAGGGTACCGAGGGAAAACATAGGCCCATTCAAGGATGAAGAAGGGATGCTATGTGTGGCGCCAGAGTAAAAGGGTGAGATCCTTAATAAGTACTTTACATTGGTATTCACCAAAAAAGAGCAAGGTAAGGGATGTTGGGGTCAGGGAAAAGTGTGTGAATACTCTCGGGAAGGTAAACATAATGAAGGAGGAAGTGTTTGGTTTCTTGAAATACGTGAAGGTAGACAAATCCCTAGGGCTGGATGGGAACTATCCCAGGGTACTATGGGAGGCAAGGAAAGAAATAGCTGGGACCTTGATATCTTTGCATCCTCTTTAGCCTCAGGTGAGGAATCAGAGGACTGGAAAATGGCCAGTGTTATTCCTTTGTTTAAGAAGGGAAGCAGAGATAATCTATGTAATTACAGGCCACTGAGCCATTGGAGAAGATGCTAAGAGATAGAGTTTATTCATATTTGGAAGCAAATGCACTTGTCAATGAGAGGCAGCAAGGGAAGGTCAGGTTTGACCAACTTGAATGAGTTTTTTGAGGAGCTGACAAGAATGATTGATGAGGGAAGGGCAGTGGATGTTGTCTACATGGACTTCAGTAAGGCATTTAATTAGGTTTCCTGAAGAAGGGCCTGTGCCCGAAACGTCAAATCTCCTGTTCCCTGGATGCTGCCTGACCTGCTGTGCTGTTCCAGCAATAAAGTTTCAACTTTGATCTCCAGCATCTGCAGACCTCACTTTCTCCTCTCCCATTTAATTAGGTACCTCATGGCAAGCTGGTACAGAAGTTAGGGTCTCATATGTTCCAGGGTGAGCTGGCTAGAGGGATACAAAACTGGCTTGGTCATAGAAGACAGACAGTAGCAGTGGAAACGTTCTTTTTAGAATGAAGATCAGTAACTAGTGATGTTCTACAGGGATCACTGCTAAGCTTATTTTTGTTTGTAATATATGTAAATGATCTGGAGGAAAATGTAGGTGGCCTGATTAGTAAGTTTTTGAATGACACCAAAATTGGTGGAGTTGCAGATAGTGAAGAGGATTGTCAAAGGTACAATGGGATATAGAGAGATTGGAGATTTGTGCAGAGAAATGGCAGATGGTTTAATCTGGACAGATGCAAGGTGATGCATTTTGGAAGATCAAATTCAGGTGCAGAGTACAATTAATGGCAGAACCCTCAGGAACATTGCCATACAGAGGGATCTGGGCGTAGAGGTCCACAGAGTCCCGAAAGTGGCAACACAGGTGGATAAGGTGGTCAAGGCAGCATTCAGCACGCTTGCTTTCATCGCTAGGGCAGTGTACATAAAAGTTGGCAAGTTATGTTACAGCATACAAAACCTTAGTTAGGCCACGTTTGGAATATTCCATGCAGTTCTGGTCACCACACTACCATGAGGACATGGAGAGGGTCCAGAGAAGGTTTATCAGGATGGTGTCTGGACTGGAGGGTTTTAATTAGGAGGAGAGGTCAGATGAACTCAGATTGTTTTCACTGAAAAGATGGCGGCTGAGGGGTGACCCATAGAGGTCTATAAAATTATGAGAAGCATAGAGAGGGTGGATAGTCTGAGGCTATTTCTCAGGGTGGAAAGGTCAACTCCAAGAGGGCACAGGTTCAAGGGTTCAAACCTTTACCCTTACATCTACTGTGCCAACTCACCCAGGATGTACAATGCTAAGACTTCAGGACACATACTAAGTTTAGGGAAAAATCGTGGAGAAAACTTTAACACAGAGGGTGGTGGGTTCCTGGAATACACTGCCAGTGGAGATGGTAAAAGCAGACATGTTTAAAGTGTATCTTGATAGACACATGAACAGGAGGCGAACAGAGGGCTAGACACCAGGCATTGATAATAAGTAATGGGTCTAAATAGGACTAGGATTCGACACAGGCTTGGTGGGCTAAAGGCTCTGTTTCTGTGCTATATTGTATTATGTTGGAACACCATACAGTTACCAGTTACACCAACCAATGTTCTGTGCCTGCCTGAATATCTCATAAAAGGCATTTGACCCACCTTTGGGTCTGCTTTCTGAGGGTAGCTTAGATTCCACTATTTTGTGGGTTTTACCTAACACACTGGTCATGTCATATATTCTCTGGTGGAAGAAACCTGCCTTCCCAGAGGCAAACTTCACCAACTGCACAGCAGGAATATGATAACCGCAAAACAATTAGCCACGCTACCACTTTTCCCAAAGCAAAATACTATAGACACTCCAAATTGGAAACAAAAACATAAAGTCTGGAAATACTCAGCAGGTCTGGAAGAATCTGAGCAGAGGATAATTCCTGGCTCAGCAAACCCATTAAAGATAAAGCACCCAAGAAGAGGGAGTGAAAATGGGAGTCATGACAGGCAACCTCAGAATGAGCTCAGAGTCTGCTGGCTACAGATATATCCTTCCAGTCATCACAACCTTTCACCCCCTGTATACACTCCCCATGCCCAATCCAGGCCAACATGATTCAACTGATCCCTTGACCTTTCATACCTTCCATGGCAGTTTATGACCCATTGTCACCTTTCATGTCTTCCATGCCAACCTATGACCCTCCATCCACTCCACTGCCCTTTATAGCCCCATTCCAATTTGGTGCCAACTCATGCCCTCCACTCACAAACCTTTACCCTTACATCTACTGTGCCAACTCACCCAGGATGTACAATGCTAAGACTTCAGGACACATGCTAAGATAACAAGGTTCTTAACTGCATCTTTGTAATTCATTACTTAAAAAAAGTTTATTCAAGCCCAGCTATCATATTAACTCAGAATCATAGAAACTGTGCATTGCAGACAGAGGCCATTCAGCCCATGGAGTCTGCACTGACCCTTCAGAGAGTATCCCACTGGGCTCCTGTAACTCCATATTAACCATGGCTTATCCACCTAGCCTGAACACCCTGAACACTATGAGCAATTTAGCATGGTCAATCCACCTGACCTGCATATCTTTGGACTATGGGAGGAAACCAGAGGACCTGGAGGAAACCCACACAGACACTGGGAGAATGTGCAAACTCCACACAGTCACCCGAGGTAGGAATTGAACCCAGGTCCCTGATGCAGTGAGGCAGCAGTCCTAACTGCTATCCCAAAATGTTGCCCTTTACTCTCCCTTTAATCCCTTATTAAAACAAGGATTTGGATTCATAGTCACACATCAAAGACTTTATAAGCAGTAATGATCTGACAGGCATCCCACTGCAAAAAGGAAAGATTATAAAATTAGTCATGCAGCATTAATTGTGGAATGTTGGCCCTCAGCCTTATGCCAAAAGACGGAATGAAATAAAAAAAACTTATTTGTTTCAATGCTGCAGTTTCCCTCAAATATTAAGAGGGAAGGACATTTAACGTATTGACAGCTTGTCTGACAGTTCTCTTGACAATGGTCTTGGCAGGTTCAATAGGCTTGACAGTTCCAATGCATTTGTGCTGACTTTATGTCTATTCACATCCAACTTTCACCAATCCTAAAGGACATGTGACCTTTCCCAAAGGGCACCTGACCATCTGAAAAGGTGTCCCACAAGCATATCCGAAAGGTCACACAACCTCTTCAAAAACCTGGTAAATTTAGACCTTTTCCTGCAGGATTTAAAATCCACAAACTGTATTTTGGGCATCCCTCTGGCAAAAATCAGATCTGTCTGAGGAAAAGGCACCTTAACGTGAAATGAAATGCGGATGTGAAATGTATTACCTGCTGCATTTCCCAGGGATGGGTTTGGCACTGGCACTGGGACCCCCCCTAACCCAATGCCTCTGGTAATCTATACACTAGATGGAAAACCTGTTTGAACAGCTATATTAAGGTTTCAGGTTGTGACCTCCATCAGTGAAGTGTTCCGATGAAAGGCCACACATTGAAACATTGAGTGGCATTTTTAATTTTCCGTTAAGCTATGGCGGTGGGCACATTATGTGGTGCCACATTTACCATGGCATGCGAAGAGTTTTCTGGAGCTACTCACTCAGCTTATTCTATATAAGAATCTGGATTAGTGATGCTGGAAGAGCTCAGCAGTTCAGGCAGCATTCGAGGAGCAGTAAAATCGATGTTTCGGGCATTTACCTAGATTTTACCTTATTCTATATAAGAGTCTTGCGGAGACACAAACGGTGAGATTTTGTGAGGAGCCTCTCACTCAAAAGTCACTTGCCAGAGTCAAAGGATCTGACATCATATTTCAATGCCACCCAGCCACCACCTCCTTTGCTCCTGGCCAGGTGCTCCACGACAGGTAGTGCTCATTGCTCCCACAGTTCCTGCCCCGGAAATGATTGCGAAGGTCTAGGAGATGGTGCCACACATCATGTGTCTCTCACTGAACACTATTCTCCATAAATTCTAGTCTGGAAAGGAGGTCCCTGTCCCCTCTGATTAGTGAGAGAAGGCATCCCTTCAGATCCACATGGCCTGGGCCAAAGGTACGGCCCATGATTCACTTCACGTTCAGGTGCCTTTTCCTTAGTCAGATCTGATTTTTGCCAGTGGAATGTCCAAAGCACAATTTGTGGATTTTAAATCCTGCAGGAAAAGGTCTAGATTTGCCAAGGTTTTTGCCACTGGGGTGGCAGGGTGGCTCAGCGGTTAGCACTGCTGCCTCACAGCTCCAGGGACCCAAGTTCGATTCCAGCCTCGGATGACTGTCTGTGTGGAGTTTGCACATTCTCCCTGTGTCTGCATGGGTTTCCTCCGGGTGCTCCAGTTTCCTCCCACAGTCCAAAGATGTGCAGGTCAGGTGAATTGGCCATGCTAAATTGCCCATAGTGTTCAGGGATGTGGAGGTTTGGTGCATTGGTCAGGGGAAATATAAGATAGGGGAATGGGTCATTCTTTGGAAGGTCGGTGTGAACACAAACAAGAAGGAAATGAAGCACCTTGACCTCTCATCTTGTGCCCCATCTTCCCAAGGAGTCAGGGTGGTGTCGGGGAGCATTCACAGCAAGGTGGCACTCTGGGAACTTCACTCAAGGAAACCCCCAACGGGCCCTCTCCTTTCCCAGTGACTCCATTGCCTGCAGTATGTCAGGTTAAGGGGGGTGTCCCTCCATCTGTGCAGAGACCTTCACTAGCCCAGAGTTTTCCAGACCCCACAGATGCCACCCACTGAAATCTTCATAATCGCCAGAGCTCACCAATCAGCAAACTCCCTCTATCGTTGCCATGACCAAAGGGCCCACATGGAGGAGGCAAAGGAAGAAGAAATCCTTCCCATGGTGCCACGGAGACATGGGTGTTTTAGTAATGCATAGAAATATAACACGTAAATATTGATCCGCCTTCACTCTGCTCATGCCTACTGCAGCCTCAGTTCCCCACAATGTGCCGAGATGGTTATCTAAATTACAGTCACCGTGGTAATGTAAGAAACACAACAGCCAATTCATACACATCACACACAAAACACAAAGGATGTGATAGGGACTGGACAGCCAGTTTTAATGATGTTGGTCAAGAGAGCAACATTGACCAGAACATTGGAGAGAATGCTTCTTTTCTTCTTCAAAATAAACATAACTCAAAGCTCCTCAGAACCTCAATATCGCGGAACTCCTCAACTTTCTACAGTTTCCCTATACTGGTGGGAGGTTTCTTGCACCGAAAACAAATCTAAGAAAGTTGAGAAGCTTTGCACAGTAGTCTCCATTGATCCAGTGAACAACACTGGGACAATGAAGCCATGTCTTAATGAAGCCTGATTGATAGATAACAGGCTAATCACTTATCAATGCCTTTGTTTCAGAACTGTCTATCAGCTTGTCATTGTTCACACTAATTAGATGTTGAACGTGATAAACTTTTAATAAATTCTGTTTTCGTTTTGTTTCAAAATCTCTAAAGACTGTTTCCATTTCCTTCTGACCTTTTTATATCCTCAGCTTGTCGTACATGACTGCAATTAAATCCATTTGCTGAACATCTCAGTTAGACACAGGGAATTCAATAAACGTCGACATTTCTTACACCTCCTACTTCAACGGTTTCAAAGCAACCAAAAAGCAGATCACTGTGGTCCAACAGAACCAATTTAAAAGGGTAACATTAGTGAAAGGCTAATAGTGAGACTTGCTCTTCACAGGCATCCTTTGGGTGTGAATCCTATTCAAAAGGGGTGACAATTGGGATTTTCTCTTTAAAAGGAAAACTCTGAGGGGCAAATCCTTTCTTAAAAAGGATTGCTTTTTTAATGCATTTGTTGGATGTGGGCACTGTGACCTAGTCCAGTACTTATTGCTGATCCAAGGTGCTTGTGAGACATCTTCTATCAAAGTCTATGGTAGGACAGGAGGAGGAAGTGGTAGATGCTGCCCAGAGCTGTCAGGAAGGGAATTCCAGGATTTTAATCCAGTGACAGTGAAGGAATGGCGAGTTAGTGGGGTATGGGGTGGAAATGAGGTTAAATGAGATCTCGTAATTGAAATTAAGTGGTTATTTATCAGTCAGGGGAACTTGTAAAGTGTGATGTATTATTATTTTTAGAATTGTATTTGTTATTATTTGGAAACTTGGTTTCTAGGGTGGACAGACCCAGATATAGATTTAGGTTAGGTTAGTACCTCTGTGTAGTGTGTATGTGTGTACGTGTGTGTGTGTGTGTGTTAAGAAGAGGCAACAGTTTTCCTTAGTGTCTTGGTGAGTGAGTTTCATGGCATCTACTCCACAATGGCCTGGATCGATGTTTCTAAGACAATCTTCTGCTCTTCCCCTCACTGATCATACATTCATGATGCTCCCTGACACCTTTCTCCGGAATTGCGCAGTCAGAGCGGTTGACAGGTTTATTACTTTCAGTGTACCCACCTTGGAAAACGGACCGGACAGTATTGGTGGATGAGAATGACAGCCCTTTTCCCTCCGCACTGCTAGCTGACCCAGCCAGCCTGCACGCATGGATTGTACTTCAGGTCTGTGCTGTATTTTAGATTGAAGGGAACATGCAGCAATGTAGAAAGAAAGGTCAATGATCTTCTGTGCTCTATAGGATAAGTACCCATCATCTTCTCTCTGCCAGCTCACCTTCAATTGTAACTCTGATACAAAATACAATTCTCAGCAAGGTGTATAGACTACAATTCTCACTTTTACTTGTATCGTGTCCAGTCAACAACTCTCACCTATCTCATCGTCTCACACCTTTTAGCTCTTCTGTTTTCAGCACTTCCTAAACACTCGCTGAGGATACCTCAACATCTCTCCTGCTCGTGCATCACTGACAACTTCTCTTCCATCCACTTCCATCTCTCTCAATCCCTCATTTTGTCTCATCGCTGGAAACATTGGTTCAGAAATGGAGCCAAGATTGCCGAAACTAGCAGGAGCTGTCAGACATCAGGGTACTTCATTCCTTCCAAGGGGAAGATCATCAATCTGGCTAGGCATGAGCAGGGTCACTCATGTTGAAAGAACTCACTCAGTAGGAATCCAGTGAGCTTCATTGTGCTGGGCTACACTGCTGTCTTTTTTTAACACTAGGGGCAATTTCCCATGGGCAATTCACCTTACCTGCACATCTTTGGACTGTGGGAGGAAACAGGAGCACCCGGAGGAAACCCACGCAAACACGGGGAGAATGTGCAAACTCTGCACAGACAGTTGCCTGAGGCTGGAATTGAACCCAGGTCCCTGGTACTGCGAGGCAGCAGTGCTAACCACTGTGCCACCATGCAGACCATTCACTCAGTCTTAACGGCACAAGTTTTTCTCTATCTTCAACAGCTAATTTTGCTCTCTTCTCCTTTGCAGGTGCTCATGGCACCCAACAACAAATCCCCCAGGACCCCTCAGCAGCACCTCCCCTTCAGAGGATGAAGCTACTGAACTGTCAGAGGATACTCTGACAAGGCTTTCACCTGCATCCTCCACTAACTCAGAGACTCTACACCTCAGTGAGTTCTCCTTCCAGATCAGAGTCAGGAATACAGTCTGGGGAGCACGTCACTGACATGGCTCTGTGGCTGGTCAAAGCTGCTAACACTCTGGAAACTGCCTGAGGTCAGGAACCTGCTCACTCCCAAACAGAGGATGTGCCACTGTCCTCAGAGATGAATGACTTCATGAACTGCAGAGACAGGCACAGGAATATCAAGCAGATTTCTAGGTTATTAGAGGAATCTACCACAGTTCCACAGTTGGTGCCGGCTCCGGTGTGTGTGTCTGTGTGTGTGTGTCTGTGTGTGTCTGTGTGTGTGTCTGTGTGTGTGTCTGTCTGTGTCTGTCTGTGTGTGTGTTGTACGTCTGTGTGTGTATGTGTGTGTTGTGTGTCTGTGTGTGAGACTGTGTGTGTGGTGTGTGTTGTGTGTTGTGTGTTTTTGTGTGCTGTGCCTTGACCAATACGTGTGGAAACCAACTAGAAAGCAGGCCATCTTACACTGGATGCTGTGTAATGAGAAGTTAATCATTGCTAATCTAACTGTAGCAGATCCCTTGGGGACGAGCAACCAGGACACACTAGAACTTTTTAATCAAAATGGAGAGGGAGATCGCTGATGCGGAGACTCGGTTGCTGAATCTTTAAATTTACATTTAAAGGGTAGGAGATTTACGGGGTATCTTATAGAAATGTAAACGACCATGAGAGGCATGCACTCAGTAGTTTCCCAGCGTTGGGTAATCCAGGACTAGAAGGAATCAGTCTAAGTTTAGAATGGAAATAATAAATGGGAACCTGAGGGCCAACTATTATACACAAGACTGTTAAGCATATGGAATGAGCTGCCAATGGAAGTGGTTGAGGGAGAAACATTAACCATATTTAAAAGGTATTTGGACAAATACATGCACAGGAATGGTTCAGAAGGATAAAGGGCCAAGTGCAGTGAAATAGGATTATCGTGGAAGGATAATTTGTTTGGCATGGATCAGTTTGGGCAATGCCCTGTCTCTGTGATGTGCAACTCTAACACTCTCGGACACAAATCAGATACCAGAAATGTTGGAGAATGCAACATTTACTGAGTGGGAGAACTGAGGCTGATCAACATTAGTAAAGAAATATTGCTTTGAAAATTGCGCGGATGGATGGTGGATCAACCCCCAGAGCCTGATAATCTACATCCAAGCGTACTTCACAAAGTGGTTCCAGCAGTAGAGATTACATTCACTGTCAGGATTGTAAACATTCCGATACAGTCCCTGCAGACTGGAGAGCAGCTGATATCACTCGAATATTCAAAATTGGAGACATTGTCTTTGTTTTCTCTATAATGCTGTAATTTTCTGCTGTAGTTCGGAGTTCTACTGAGCCTCTCTTCGGACGGAGTGTGCATCGTGCAATAAACTGATTAATGCTCAAGGTCTGCCTGCAGTGATTTTCTACAGCAGCGCGTGTGTTTAATTATGCAACTGCATATACATTTCTGTGTCTATTGCCATGGAAGCACATCATATTGCCTTGAAACCAGTTTGGTTGTCAGAGGTCACCAGCATGCTCTCGTCGTTGGAAGATCCTCAAGTGCATTTCAGGTAATGTGCTTTCATACACTGTAGCTTTACTGCTTGATGAAGAGATGGTATATTAACCTTCATTGTGAGAGGTTGAGTCCAGGAGCAGGGATGTGTTGTCGCCTTGGTGAGGCCACACCTAGAATATTGTGTGCAGTTTTGGTCTCCTTTTCTGAGGTGTGTTATCTATCCTGTCCACTCCTGTTTATATTTTATAAATCTCTATGAGATTCCTTCCTCATCCGTCTGAACTCTGGAAGAAACAATCCTAACGCAGTTAATCTCTCCTCATACGTCAGCCCCACCATCCCCGGAAACAGCCTGGTAAACCTTCACTGCACTCCCTCAAGAGCGAGACCATATTATTCTTAATCATTCTTGATGCGGATCTTTTGCCTTACTGTAGAAATCTCACCATGTAAAAAGTAAATTCACAAGTCATATGCATCCATTCCGTACTCATGCCCAGACACACTTGTTTGATGATTGAGGGACTCTGCATTTGAGAGGACGCAGAATGTGAGAATTTGTCATGTCACCTCCTAACCTCAGCACAGCAACTGGGATACTCTCGTCCACATCTCAATTAAACCCAACATGTCTTTCACTCCTCACTCTTCACCTTCCAGGATTGTATTATTCCTTGCAAGCACATCTGTGCCTCTCGGTTGTCCTGACTGAAATAAAGAGGATTATTATGACAAGATCTGCTGTTGGAATTGCTGAGGGAACTCAGCAGGGGCGGAAGTACCTGAGGGAGGAAACGGAATTCTCATAAAGTTCTGTAGAAATTTTGAAACGGTATCTGATTCTCTCTCCACAGATGCTGCCAGACCGGGTGATTTTTTTTTTCCTGCAGTTTCTGCTTTTGCGTTTAGCTGAATGTCTATTCCATTGACCGGAATGATACACCCAGACACACCTTGTACCGATATTTAAATCTTTCAAAAACGTAGGTAATTGAATTCAAACAAATGCACAACGATGCACTTCCCTCAGCTCCGCAGACAGGGCAGCTCAAAAAAGCAGCGGTGTAACATGGTTCGAGAGGTATAGCTGAGTGATTGCACCGATGAATGAGAAGTCCTGCTTATTATTGCGGTTTCGAATCCTGCTGCCGATGGCTGAAGGCAGCGTAAGAGGGAGTTTGGTTCGTATCTCTCTGGGATTCCAATCCCGGCGGGGGAAACACTTCTTTCAGGTCAGAAGTGGTGTCAATCTCCAATACACTCACTGAACAGCTCGGATTCACACTTGCATTGCCAACTTTGCTTTATCTCGTGTGTTTCCAAATTCCTGGCTAGAGCTTTCTCGCTGAATTTGGTCAATGCCTCGACTGGAATAGACCATGATTAAATGTATGAAAGTACATTTCATTGGGGTGGAACCGAAACCCGCATAGTGACTGCGAATAAAACAGTGGAAACTTCCAGCACAGGAGCAAGAGATCCTGAAGCAGACAAGTCAGGGAAAATATCTTTCCTTTGTCAGTGAAAGGCACTGCTTCCAAAAGGGGAGCCATCGAAGTGAAGAAGTGAATGTGATTATCTCTGCTGATTGTTCACAAGCTGTGGAGCCCATCTAAGCGCGTTGGGCCAGTGGCGTAATGGACAACGCGTCTGACTTCGGATCAGAAGATTGTAAGTTCGAGTTCTACCTGGCTCGCTCGCCGTTCTCTGGTTGATGCTTTCATTTCCATTTGCGCGGAGGTGCAGGGGTTGGATTCGTACGTTGGCTGCTCGGATTCCTCACGGTCGGAGCTGTCGCTGCTCTCACTTTCCTGCATAGCGCCGCATTTTTAATGGGGCCAGAAAAATGTGTGTTTGTGTGTTGTTTTTATGGCTAACGCAAATGACTGTGGACGTTGGGAATCTGAAACAATAACAGGAAATGCTGAGGAAACTCAGCAGGTGTGTCAGTAACTGTGGGAGAAAACGGAATTCTCTTAAAATGCTGGCGAAATTCTGAACCGATGTCTCTCATTCACTCTGTACAGATGCTGCCAGACCTGCTGAATTTTTCCTGCTACTTATGATTTGGTTTTTATCTGAATGTAAATTCCATCTATCAGGATGATACACACATTGCTGTGGTTCTGTTCGCCGAGCTGGAAGTTTTTGTCGCAAACATTTCGTCCCCTGTCTGGGTAACATCCTTAGTGCTTGGGAGCCTCCTGTGAAGCGCTTCTGTGCTGTTTCCTCCGACATTTATAGTGGCCTGTCCCCGCCGCTTCCGGTTGTGAGTTTCAGCTGTCCGCTGTAGTGGCCGGTATATTGGGTCCAGGTCGATGCGTTTGTTGATGGAGTTTTTTGATGAGTGTCATGCTTCTAGGAATTCCCTGGCTGTTCTTTGTTTCGCTGAACCTATAAAAGGTAGTGTTGTCCCAGTCGATTTCATGTTGCTTGTCGTCTGCGTGTGTCGTTTCGAGGCTAGTTGATGTTCGTGCATGCGGATCGTTAGCTGTCTTCCTGTTTGTCCTATATAGTGTTTTGTGCAGTCCTTGCATGGGATTTTGTACACTATATTAGTTTTGCTCATGCTGAGTATCGGGTCCTTCGTTCTGGTGAGTTGTTGTCTGAGTGTGGCTGTTGGTTTGTGTGCTGTTTTAAGTCCTCGTGGTCGCAGTAGTCTGGCTGTCATTTCAGAGATGTTCTTAATGTATGGTAGTGTGGCTAGTCCTTTGAGTTGCGGCATGTCCTCGTTCTGTTGTCTTTCCCTTAGGCATCTGTTGATGAAATTGCGAGGATATCCATTTTTGGCGAATACCTTGTATAGGTGTTCCTCTTCCTCTTTTTGCAGTTCTGGTGTGCTGCAGTGTGTTGTGGCCCTTTTGAATAGTGTCTTGATGCAACTTCGTTTGTGTGTATTGTGGTGGTTGCTTTCATAGTTCAGGACTTGGTCTGTGTGTGTGGCTTTCCTGTGTACCTTAGTGGTGAATTCTCCGTTTGGTGTTCTCTGTCCCATCACGTCTAGGAATGGGAGTTGGTTGTCCTTTTCTTCCTCTCTCGTGAATCGGATTCCTGTGAGTGTGCAATTGATGATCCGGTGCGTTTTCTCTATTTCCTTGTTTTAATGATTCCAAAGGTGTCATCAACGTATCTGACCCAGAGTTTGGGTTGAATTTGTGGTAAGACTGTTTGTTCTAACCTTTGCATTACTGCTTCTGCTATGAGTCCCGAGGTCGGTGAGCCCATGGGGTTCCGTTGATTTGTTCCTATATCTGGTTGTTGAATGTGAAGTGTGTTGTGAGGCACAAGTCCAGTAGTTTAAGTATGCCGTCTTTGTTGATGCGTTCAACGTCCTGTTGTCTGTTCTGTCTGTTCAGCAGGTTGGCTATTGTTTCTCTGGCTAGGGCTTTGCCAATAGAGGTGAACAGTGCCGTTACGTCAATGAGACCATGGTTTCTTCCTTGTCTATGTGTATATTTCTGATGATGTCCAAGAATTCCTGTGTTGATTGTATAGAGTGTCTGGATCCGTTGATCAGGTGTTTCAGTTTCTGCTGTAGTTCTTTAGCCAGTTTGTGTGATGGTGTCCCTGGTAGTGATACTATGGGTCTGAGTGGAATGTCTGGTTTGTGCACTTTAGGTCGTCCATAGGATCTGGGGGTGTTGTTGCTTTCGGGTTTCATTCTTTGTAAGTCCGACCTGGTTACCTGTCCGTTTTTTTGTAGGTTCCTCAGTGTGTTGTTTATCCTGTTGGTGAGTTGTGGGGTGGGGTCAAACTCCCTCTTTTGGTAGGTGTTGGTATCTGCAAGTAGTTGTTGTGCATTTTGGATGTACTCTGCTTAGTCCAGGATGACCGTCATTCTGCCTTTGTCTGCTGGTAGTATGATTATGTTCTTATCGTTTCTTAGTGATTTTAGTGCTTCCCTCTCCTTGGTGTTGAGGTTATGTGTTTGTCTTTTCCTTGTTATCAGGGGTACGATACTTTGTCTCACTGTTTGTTGTGTCTCATCTGTCAGTCCATTGTTCCTGAGTGTGCATTCTAGTGCTGCTAGGAAGTCTGCTGTCTTGGCGTCCCTGTGGTTGTAGTTGAGTCCCCTGGCCAGTATTGTACTTTCCGTGTCTGTGAGCTGTCTGTGGGAGAGGGTTTTCACCCAGGTGTGTGTTGTGGTGTCCTCTTTGTTGTGTGTTAGTTTGGCCATTTTTTCTTTTAGTGCCGTTTTTTGCGGTGTGTAGTCCTGTTCTGTTCTATGGTGACAGCCTGTTCTATGGTCCGAGTCCATTCCTGATCAGAGATTACACACTTGCAACAAGTTGACACAGCGACCCATTAACACAATAAGCAATCACCATGCAGATCTGAACGGAATAACCACAATCTACTTCGCAGGTGCGTTAACCAACTAAATCACAGCACCAGGACGTGTGCAGCTTCACTTACCGATATGTGCAGTCCTGTAACCAAATGGTCACTAACTCCGAAATGTGTTTTCTGTATCAATGTTGCTCAGTGAGAATTGCAATCAACCGACACTTTTGCAAAAACAGTTCACAGCTGAACATTCTTCACTGAAAATGAATGAAAAAAGACAATCTCCTTTTGCATTGGCTTCAACATGATTCTTTCGATCTGTCTAAACTGACAGGGTAAAGAGGATGTGTTCAACCTCTTGGCCTCCCTGTGTATGTGTGTGCATGTGTGTGTGTGTATGTTGTGTGTATGGATGTGTGTGTGTGTGTCTGTGTGTCTGTGTATGTGTGTGTCTGTGTGTATGTTGTGTGTATAGATGTATGTGTGTGTCTGTGTGTATGTGTGTTGTGTGTGCCTCGCTGCCTCAAGTACAGGTTACAATCTCCCCAGCTCCCCAGGTCCAGCACTCTTCATATCTCCCTGATGTGCACATGCTCTTCATCACCCATTATCATTGGCAAGGTGAGAGGGCCACATGGGAGGTCAACCTCATTGCAAGTGGAGACAGGGTGGGTGCAAGCAGCCACCCAGTGGGGGAGCAGTAACAGACAGGCCCCTGAGCAGCTCTTCCTCAGGACACTCTCAAAGTGCCTGACCCCTGTCCTCCTCCCCTGCCTGTGATCCCAGAGCCTGCAGCAGTTCACAGCTGGGCTGGAGGCTGGAGGCACTCAGTGAACTGTGGTCCATCCTGGCCAAAGGGCACCACTGGGCAAACAACCAGGTCTTAGACGCCTCTCCGACCAACTAGAGAGCAGGCTCCCTCCACCTCAGCTGCAGAGATGGGAAGAGAAAGGAAGAGACACTCTAACGACAAATAGCGGCACCGGGGACAAGTCATTGTAAGTAACTGCCACCTCTGTAAATATTCACTGCATTGACCACTGTAGGGTAATTTTTGTTGTCTGACCTGGTTGAGAGAGGAGCATCCTTTACAGACATCTCAAGGGTGAAAGCACTTGTAACGGACAAACATTGTTTATCTCCCAAAGCTGCAGATAGGCTCAGGCACCAGGGATCTTTCCAACATGACACTGATGGCTGCAGCCAAGGTGTGGCACGTTAACATCGACAATACTGAGGTCAACCGTTCAGTGTAGGGATTGTGCTGGTCTGCACACATCATTCAACATTTACACCCGTCCTGTGAGAGACAGGACAGAATCAATGCATCTCCACAGGGAACGTTTCATTCTGTCCATCAGCTTTCCAAGGGAACACACTGCCATTCAAGATTGGGAGATGTACAGTGTGCAGTTGACATGGTCACTCTCCCTCATTGTGCATTGTGAAGCTCCATAACCTGCTACGTCTCACAGATTCAATGTTATTTTCAAAGGTTCTCAAGCCTTTCTGGATAACTTAGCAGTCCCCAAGCACTCTGAAACACTGAAAGGTTACCAATGATGGAAGGGTCAATTGGAGATTCCCCAGGATTTCTTTCAACCCTGTGGCTATCATGAGGTTCGTCATTGCACAGCACTTGGATGTGACATCCTAATGTCTTAAGGGCTGCCTAACCTTAGGTCAGTAAGGCTGAGAATATGCTCATCTATTAAAGTGGGATCAGCTGAGGATGTCAAGCATACACTAACATTGATAATGAGGCATTTATTGAGTACACTAAAGGTCAAAGACTGTAAAAATAACAAGATCTACATGTTCTTTGAGTGAAGCATGGGCTGCTCCCAACAGAACCATAAACCATTGAACAAGATCCAGCTGCATTCATTCCGGAAGCACGTTTCGTTTGGATTCTCTGGCCTCGGGCTCCATGCTGCATTGTCCCGTGGTGCTCTCTTCAATGGCCCTCATAGTCAATACCCTTTTCCTCAGCGTCATCTTCATCCTTCTGGAGATTGCTGGCAAACCCCCCCCCCATTTTGTCTGCGTCCAGGAGGTGCATGACCTTAATCGATTGCAGTTGCGAAGGGTTGCCACGGTGACAAGAGTCTCTCTTTGACAGACACAGTGGCTCAGTGGTTAGCACTATTGCCTCACAGCACCAGAGACTTGGGTTTGATTCCTCCCTCGGGCAACTGTCTGTGTGGAGTTTGCACATTCTCCCCATGTCTGGGTGGGTTTCCTGTTGGTGCTCCAGTTTCCTCCCACAAACCAAAGATGTACAGGTTAGGTGAATTCGAAATGCTAAATTGTCCATAGTGTTCAGGGATGTGTAGGTTAGGTCATTAGTCAGGGCTAAGTATCGGGTAGGGGGAATGAGTCTGCGTGGGTTACCGTTTGGAGGGTTAGTGTGCATTTGTTGGGCCGAAGGGCCTGTTTCCACACTGCAGGGATTCTTTGATTCTTTCTGAGATGTATTGTGCAAAGTCCTGCAGAGCAGTCCAGACATCAAAACCTCATCTTAAGAGGCCTACAGTCTGTTGCACGGTGTCCCTGGTTGAATTGCGAACATCATTGGACTTTCGATCTCCTCAGCCTGTGACAATTCCACTGCACCGATGCCTTCTATCAAACACAATTTGCCTTTAAAAGTATACATTGACTCAGCCTGATTATATTATTGATTTTTAATGTGTTCTGCTACCATCTCTTTAATAATGGATCTGATATTTTCCCTGAGGTAATGTCAGATTAACGGGCTGACAGTTTCCTGCCCATTTCCTGAATTGAGGCCTTACATTTGCAGGTTTCCTATCTACTGAGACCTTTGCAGCACCTAGAAAAATTTGGAAGATAATCATTACGTGCATTATCTTTGTAGTCATGTCTTTGAAGATGCTTGGACTCAGTCCATCAGATCCAGGGTATTTGTCAGCCTTAAGTCCAATTCATAATCCCATTACTTTTTCTCCAATGATGGTGATGGTTTTCAGCTGTTCTCCTTTTTGTCACTTGATTTTCTTGAGCTGCGTTTTGTATTTTCTGTTATGAAGATGGAGACAAAGTATTTGGTCAACGTCTCTGCCATGTCCCTTGTTTCTCATTAATAATTCCCTACTTATATGTTTTAAGAAACAGATGCTTTGTTACCAGTTGATACCATCTTTAATTTCCTTAGAACAGGTACACAATCCTTTATCCAAAATCCTTGGGGCCAGTTGTTTTTGGATTTTGGAATTTTTTGGATTTCAGAATAAATGACGTTTTCACAGTGAAATAAAAAGACTTACCGAACAGCAGACCCACGTGTGGCAAGAACGAGCGCTGAGACAGTATTGACGTCTACTAGTGCTGGGCCACACCGCCATGTCACATCTGAGTGACATCAGTCAAATGGATTTGGAGTTGGGTCACCTGTTTGCATGCCAAACAACCTTGTAATACAGCAAAAGCTTCATGAAAACATCTTCAGATTTCAGAGCTTTTCGGATTTCGGATAAAGGATTGTGTACCTGTATATCCTTCTGGGACAGCTTTTCTTCCTCAATGGCATGTATCATTGTTAAGAGTTATGAATCATCTCTTTAAACATTTGCCACTTCTTATCTTTTAATTTATTTACCCAGTCGACGTTAGCCGACCCTGTCTTAACTCCCGTGCGGGGTTTATTTATTCAAGTTTAAGAGACTAGTTTTGAACAGACATTTCTCATTCTCAAACTGAATGTGAAATGTTGTCATGCTATGTTCACTCTTGCAAGTAATTAGCTGAAAATGTGTTGCTGGAAAAGTGCAGCAGGTCAGGCAGCATCCAGGGAATAGGAGAATCGACGTTTCGGGCATAAGCCCTTCTTCAGCCCTTCTTATGCCCGAAACGTCGATTCTCCTGTTCCCTGGATGCTGCCTGACCTGCTGCGCTTTTCCAGCAACACATTTTCAGCTCTGATCTCCAGGATCTGCAGACCTCACTTTCTCCTTGCAAGTAGTTAGCCAAGTTACAATGGTCAGAACAACTGCCTGACTGACCATGACCAATCCTCTTGGTTGGAATAGGACAAATCCCTGGTCTGACTGTGGTGATATCTCCTGACAGCGGGGTGAAGGGGTCCCACAGTCAAGCGACCACTTCTCTTTGATTTTTACACCTTGCTATTTGCTTGAAGCAAGTGCAGTGTGCTTACCACATAAACTGTTGGAACATGCCACAAGCCTGAAGGGACATGTCCATCCCTTATCTACCAATAGATTGTCTGTTCAGTGCTTCCTACCATCAGAAACTGCCTGCGTTAAAAAAGCCATGGCAAACCACGTAGACAGACAGCCTGTTCCTGAGCACCAAAGGCCCTGTGCTCCAAGAAAGCCTGCCAGCCCCTAGGTCAGTGTGGGCTGATGAAGTAAACAGTATAGAGCAGTGTGAGTTAGTGCTGAGAAAGCAAACAAAGAGCCTTAAGTTGCACATGTCCACATGCATGTAAGAGCAGTCTACGTGGATGCATGAGATTCTTGTAGCCCCTGCTTAAAAGGCGACCTGATCAAAGCATCTAAGTTATATATCCCTGAGCTCCACAGTGTTGAAGGGTTGAAGTGGTGTCTGATTTGGTCTGAGAGCAGGAATGATGATGCAGTGAGGCTGGTGGCTCGCCAGTCAATTTGCATAGTTAAAGGGTCAAGGAGGTTGGTGGCTATGGCACAGCCAGGATGTTTTCCAGAGGACAATGCCAGGATGAGTATTTGGCCAGCTGCAGCCACCATATGCTCTGCTGATTTACATAGCAGCCATTTGTCCCATCTAGTTTAGCTTTAATCGTTTCCTGAGAAGTAGCCATCACTGGCTGGGCCAACAGTTGTTGCCCAGCTCTGATTATGTGTTAATATCATTTGTGTTTTTCTTTTGTGTGATAAACTTTTATGCTTTTTTGTTAAAGTACATTTGAAAACCTGTTGTGATATGTTTAGTAACATAGTAACAACATAAACAAATAGTAAAATAAACCTTATGGTTTTTCAAGGTTATAAACAATTGCTCAGAATGTGATACCTTTGTTTCAATTACTCTGCACACAGATAGGTACAGGCTACGGATTAATCTCCTATCATGACCACAGTTTAAACAGATTGCGGCTTGGATCAGCTTGGATCATAACAAGGGAGATTCACTCATTTTTAAAAAAGATTCTACATGGCAAATTTTCCACTTTAAAAGGAGTCCCCTTTGCTTAATCTTCCTGTTGAAAGTTGTCCCTGATGCTGGGACTTCCCCTTTTGGAAAGGTCCAGAGTAGTGAGCACGTGATTACAATGGTGAGATTCTGCTTTCAAAAGAGTCTTTAATATGAGTTGCATGGGAGAGAGCCCTTCATCAAAGAGGCTCTGATGGTGAGACGTCCTGTTTAGAATTGTTTAAATGAGGCTGAAAATTCCTCAGATGTCTTTACACAGGTAAGGTCCTGTGGAACAATTGCTCAGAATGTGATACCTTTGTTTCAATTACTCTAACACTGCACACAGATAGGTACAGGCTACGGATTAATCTCCTATCATGACCACAGTTTAAACAGATTGCGGCTGCATTTAAATGTTGAAGAACAGCAATGTTTAGCCCTTTAACCAGATGCCAGAATCTTTGGCAGTAACGACCAGTGTCAGTGCTAAAGCAGGTATGCACTCGCCATCTGCTTTCGGCCAAAGAAACCTGCGCAGCTGAAGAAGGCGTTCGTCAAATTACAAGACAGTCTCTCATTGAACTTCATTGTTACTCTCAGTGTTCGATACCAGTTTCACAAAACACTCAACCTATGACTAGTAGCAACACTCAAGTGTTATGTATGGGAAGTTCCAGCTTCACAAAGACTAGTTAACAAAATTCAGTCCTCCCAAATTGCCAGGCACAGCCAGTCAAGTACATTGAGTGTTACTGGCACCCATGGGATATACTTGGAACAAAATTCTGTGGCACAGATGCCCATTTAACCCAGTTACCCATTTATTCCGACTGTCTGTTTGGCTATCGCTGAGGAATGGATCCCTAGATGCAAGTAATTAGCCAAGTGATAATTGACTCCAGTTTTCATTTTTTTTTATTTACATTGTAGCTAATTAATACCTACCTCAGGCCCTGAAACTAAATGCTTTCTCAGTAAATGTATTAACATCATTGCAGGCATATATAGAGCTCTCTGAATGTTACATTTAAACAAAATAATTAACCTTCAAAGGTTATTGTTATTGAGGTAATATCCTGTTATTTTACACGATTGGACATGGATGTGGGCATCTTTTAGTGGGATTTCTCAGTGAAAATCATCAACAGCTGATGTGATGTTGGGCCTTGCAGGTTGGAACGGGTCAAGATTTGATATTTATTTTTGCTCTGGATGGCACAAACCAACACCTTTGTGCGAGCAGAGAAAAGTCAGACTGTCTTTCTGCTCCTCATGGCTATGGAGTTACTCCTGTTGAGCTACCTATGCCTCTTGGCTGAGGACACGGAATTAACAAATATGCTTCAGAAGGACAATATCTTTCTTATACAAATGTTGAAATCAGTGCACTTCATATATATGGGAATAGTTCAAGAGGGGGAATACCTGGTTGCACGGTAATTGTAATCAAGTGTCATGTATGGGAATGAGAGATTCTGAAAGGGTTAATATTTGAATCATTGCAGGAAGCACCACTCAACTATGATAATGCCATGGAGACTTGGTCAGAGTAAGGAAGGGGCTAAGAGGGGACAGTAATCTGCCCCCTATAGAAACACAGATCTAAGGTCTTTCTGCTAAAATACAGTGGGGGTCTGTTCAGTTATCGGATCCTCCTGATGCCACAAATACATGTAAATAATATCTTGCATAAGGAAGAAATGTCTTTGTTTGTTTTGTTGCAAAAGTAGAGAAAGTCAAACTCCAATGTTTGATGCTTCCCATTTGCAAAGACTGTACAGGACTGAACTATATATGTATATAGAGACTTTTTATCAATAAAGTATATTTTTGCAATGAAAAAATACAGATCTTTTCAAGTAACCTGTATGAAATAAACATCAGATTGTTTACTCAACAAAACTCTTCTCGTTAGACCAGAATAGTGGGCATTCTAATACTTTGGAGCTGAACAAACTCACTGTTTGGAATTAGTGGGCTCCGAGCACAGTGCAGTGGCCATCATCAAATCAAAACGGTACCAACACAGAGAAATTAACTCTTAGGACTGCAGGGGAAAAAAACATACCAAGGATCCAGAAGACCGTCAACTATTGATGACAGTGAACTTCACCAAACCTCATGGCAACATATCAAGTGAAAGAATATTCAGAGGGTGACACAGAAAATATTTCAGAGCCGACAGGGGTTGTAAAAGAACAGAAGAACTCTGCAGCTCCAGGGTAGAGATACCAACTATGTCAGTAGGAAATGGTCTGTGGGAGGGATCCAGAATCCAAGTTATGGTGAACTGAGCAGCCATTACCACCAGAGCCCAGGGATACTATCAGGCAGGGCTGGAAGGCTGGAATTATGAAGTCCACAAGCGAAAACTTGGGAAAACTGTCACCACAGCAGAATAAAAAGCTTTAACAAAGACAACTCACTCTAAATGTACATTACCATATTTGGAAGCTGCAGGTTCCGAAAGAGTATTGCTAGGGAGATTAACTTCAGAGATGGCTCAGTAGAACAAAATAGACAAGATAGAACAACATTAGACATGTTTACATAGAATAGCTTCTAAGCTAAAGAGAAAAACAGAAACTGAACTAGGAAATATACTTTTGTACACAATTGGGAGTAGATGTTATTGCTAGCCGAGGGGAACATTAATCATCAGACAAACTGGAAGAGCTATTGAAAGACTTCAACCAATACATTTCTCAAAAGGGCAAGATATAACAAAGACTGCAGCATCTAGGTGAATGCATAGATGATTTCTTTAATGATCTTCATTGTTTAGTGAAGCAAAGTGACTATAATGACTTACAGTCAGAATTCATAAGAATCTGTTTATTGTAGGCACTACAGATATCAGATTGGTTACAGCCCAAACAGAACGTAAATCTAGAGAATGATGGTGAAGCAAAAATCTGGAAGTAAAATAGATCAATCCTAAGAGGAGAAGTTGGAAGTTGACACAGGAGATCTACGGAATCTCTTAATTTCAAAACACACTAGATCAGCCAATGCAGTAGGTCGGACATACACCAAAACAGCATTGCCAATGCTATAAAACCTCACAGGTATAGTTATCTTTAAAACTGAATGGCTTTATTGCAAAAACATAATTCACTTTCAGAAAATGTGCTGAAGTAGGACAGAGGCACAGCAAACCAAAAGACTGAAGAACTACTCACACAAGGAGATAGGTAGGTATAACATTCTCCAGCAGAATGTAAATCCCAAGAGCTTAATAAGGTTACAAGAAATTAGCTTTGTGTCAATGTTGCTGTGTTTCTTAGAGGGTTTCTATCTATGAGACCTAGCAAAGTTTCTCAGGCTATTTTCTGGAACTTGCCTCATTACCTATGAACTACTCATTGGCACCTGCATTACCTAACTTCCCTGATATCAGTGACAGAGGTACTCACTGTTGCCAGAATCTCCCAGGATTCCTGGGACTGGTGCCATTTTTAAAGCCTACTTGTGCACCATGTCAACTCAGAGTTGTCCATCACCATGCATGTGCTGGCTGAGGAACCAAATGGACAAGATTCTTAAGGTACAGGGGTGGCAAGCTGACACCTCATTACATTTATAAATGTACATCAATAAATCTTCTGCTATTTAAGTCCCAGGTTGCACAGGTTATTCATCCTTAGTGTCATCCCACCTTAAAACCCCATCTGAAGGATTGCTACTCTTCTCCCAGTGTTGGTGTAATCTACAGCTTAGTCATGCTGACCATCATACTGTACTCCATCCCCTCGAATTTCCTTTCATTCTGAACGAACCTCCAGGGTCCATGCATGAAACTGGAGGCCAGTCAGTTTGTGTGGGCCCTCAGTGAGACTATGCAGATAAGAGGAACGGTTTGTATTGCATTGTACCCCCATCACAGCCAGACTTGTTCTCTAGTAACTGTGCCCTTCCCACAGTTACCCATGTTCTGCAGTGTATTTTTATCCCTCCCACTTACCACTGTGTCTTACCCCTTCACAATTATTGTCCCCTCTGTATCCCAACATGCTGTCCTCAATGCTCACAACTGACTTTGCCCACTTGCCTACCACAGCACTAATCCCTCATTACCCCTTGTCTTTCACTGAGCTGACCCCCAAGACACTCCATGGCCCAGCTACTGACCATCTTGGATGGACAGCCCCTAATGATGTGTGACCAGGCGCCCTGACTCATTTCTGTACAGCTTCCTGACTGACTTACTCTGAATCCCCGAACTGATCGCACTGGGCTTGCTGGCTAGCTGCAGCACACTCAGATTGGAGGGGTATAGACCTCATGACACTGACCTCCTCAAGCAGACAGCTGATCAAGACCACGCCCCTGCACTGATTTGCTTTTAACTCCCTCACAGGAGTAAAGGCATTGGGACATCACATTGAGGTTGTACAAGATGTTGGGTACTGTGTGTAGTTCTGGTCGCTCCGCTATAGAAAGGATATTATTAAATTGGAGCGAGTTCATAAACGATTCACCAGGATGCTGCCGGGAATGGAGAGTTACGAGGGGAGGCTGGATAAGTTGGGACTCTTTTCACTGGAGCATAGGAGATTCAGGGGAGACTTTACAAAAGTTCATAAAATCATGAGGGGCATAGGTAAGGTGAATAGCAAAGGTCTTTTCCCTGAAGTGGGGGAGTTCAAGACTGGGGGGGGGGGGGGCATATTTTTAAGATGACAGAAGAAAGATTTAAAAGTGACCTGAGGAGCAACTTTTTCACACAGAGGATGGTTCGTATGTGGAATGAACTGCCAAAGGAAGTGGTAGGTGCAAGTACAGTGATAACATTTGGACATGTACATGAATAGCTGAAAATGTGTTGCTGGAAAAGCGCAGCAGGTCAGGCAGCATCCAAGGAACAGGAGAATCGACATTTCGGGCGTAAGCCCTTCTTCAGGCTTATGCCCGAAACGTCGATTCTCCTGTTCCTTGGATGCTGCCTGACCTGCTGCGCTTTTCCAGCAACACATTTTCAGCTCTGATCTCCAGCATCTGCAGCCCTCACTTTCTCTCATGTACATGAATAGGAAAGGTTTGGAGGGATATGGGCCAAATGCAGGTAAGTGGGATGAGTTTAGTTTGGGAAACTTGATCAGCATGGACTAGTTGGACTAAAGGGTCTATTTCCATCCTGTACGACTGTGACTAGAAAACTGACATTGTATTACGGATGCGTGTAGCTCTCCAGGGCTATGGGCCTAAATCTGGAAAATGAGATGAATGTAATCAGATCTTTGTTGACTGATGTGGACACAATGGGCCAAATGACCTCCTTATGTGCTGTAAATGTCTATGAGGCTTTGCACAGTCGATGTTGTGGTATCGATCATATTCAAGTAACCTGTAAAAAGTTGCAGCGAACATCACATTGTTTATTCAATAAGACTCTCCTTGTTAGTTCAGAATAATGGATTTCCTAATCCACACGAGACCACTTCATGCTTGAAGAGACCTACCCAAAACATGCCAACATTGTACTGTCTGCCTACTAACATGATTGCAACATGCAGCTATTACCAACCACGCTGTGTTTTTCTCAACAGGGATCCCAAACCTGTGATAGCCCAGCACCACTGAAAGCTCAAACCATGCCAGCCTGTACACATGAAATGATTGGTGCATTGAGAGTAACACCAGTGATGGAAATCATTGCCGAACTCATTCCAAAGTGGAAAAAGGAAGAATAAGGGTACCATATCGAATGCAGCTTCATCACTCACCTACCAACAGTCTATTAATTAAGACTCGGTCCTTAACATTCATGGCTACTCACACAAACCTCACACTCACTCTCACAACTTGCTCAAATGCTAGCTATTCAATGTTGACAGCCACGCCTTCCCGACACATTGCATCACACACACTGGCACACTCCCCTCTTTCGTTCTGATGACATCTCCCATGTGGTGAAACACAAGGCACAAATGGGGTCAAGGTTGCCTGGATGTGAGCACCCCAGAGGCTAAGGCCACATTAAAATCCTGCTGCAGAGGACTGTGTAGTGCTTATTGATGGGGTGACTTACAGAAGGAGGCTGATGGGTGTGTATGAAATACAATGGTAAGTCTCCCAGAAGTTCTGTATACAATGACAAGGAACACAGAGGATTCCAGTACCAACTTTGCATAAGGCTTTCTGGGTACTTTGAAGACTATGCATTCTAGCGTAGAGAGGGTAGCCAATTCCAGCACCAAACCTGTGGATCCACCCACAATACTGCACCGATTGTCCATTATCTTAGCTCGTCCTACAGCAGACTCAAAAAACATCCGGGAAGGTGAATGCTACCAGGAGAACAGGGAAGGAAATTAGGAAGGAGCCGCCATTATGTGAGAGACCAAGGATAAAGTATAAGAGAAAGGAGAGAGGGAGGGAAGCGAGGAGATCAGTTTTGTCCTGGATCTTGGTTTTGAGACAGTGAGGATGCAAGGAGAATAGTGTATATGATGAACGAATTTAAAACTCAGTAGGAATATTAAAGGATATTTCACTGGAGCACAGACCAAAATAGGGAGAGGAAAGAAGAACTGTATTAAAAAATGGAGCAACGCTACCTCTGTTAAAAATGAACAATATTTTATTCCCCCATTGCATCATTGCAAGTGAGAATGTCAGAGGTGCGTACTATAATCCCTGTTTTGAATTTCTTATCTAATGAGGCTATGACTGGCTGCTTCATCTCTGGATGGTGTTTGCAGAGACTGAACAAAGCTCAGAGTTCCCAGAAGAAATGAACCCATCGGACTTCCTCTCTTCTTTTCTAACTGTGAACCAACAAAAGGAAAGCAAAATAAATTGGTGCACATTCTCAGACAAACATAATCCCTCCAAAATTATTTATTGGATCAACAATTGCATACTTTAGATCCAACTGCGGTTAGTTTCAGTAGCTCATGTGTCTGTTATCAGAGCATCTCATCAACTGAGAGGCAACAGGAAGACTTTTGAAAGACAGTTAGCAGATCCCAGGATACACAACATCATAGCACTGCCTCTAATTTGGTCCCTACTTACAGTTTTACAGAGATGCCCCACAGAATATTGAGCATGAAATTCTCCACACTGGTGTTGCAGTCAGGTTAGATAGACAGACTGAACTCCTCTATTCTGCTCACCTTCCTTCTTTGAAAAGAGTGGCTCGATTATGAAAAGTGGTGATTTTAAAGTACCCACTTTCTTAAATTTAAAATAGGAATATTATTGGTTTACACATTCAACCCCAGAATGAGTTTGCACATACATGCACAGAGGAAAGGTGCAGGGAAAACAGGAGCTTTATAAACAGCAGCATGCAGATACAGTGAGTGACTCAGATGGTAAATGGAAGGTTCTCATTTCTTGCAAGGGAATGGAGCATAAAGATTTTGTCACAATTATATAGAGTATTGGTGAAACCACATTCGGAGGATAGTGCACAATTTTCATCTCCTTATTGAAGAACAGGATATCAAAGTGTTAGATGCAGCACAGGGGAAGGTTCATTCAGCTCTGGGGAAATTATTTCACAAGGAACGGTTGGGCAATCTGGTCCTTTTTCTATTGGATTTAGAAGAATGAGAGGTAGTCTTATTGAGATTTATATGATCATGAAGGGATTTAACTAGCTGGATATGAAAGGATTTTTCTCACATCCACCTCAGTCCCTGCCCCACCTCCCCCCTCCCCAACCTTTGTGGGAAAAGTTGGAATTACTCAAAATCAGGGGTCTTTCATTTAAGACTGAGCTAAGGAGAATTATTCTTCTCCTAGAAGGTTGGCAGTCTTTCGAACTGTCTTCCCGAACAGTAATTGGGCCAGGATCACTGGATGTTTTTTGAGATGGGTGGGTTATTGACCATCAGTAGAATGAATGGGATAGATTGGAAGCTGGAGTTGAGGTCATGGTCAGATCAGTCATGATCATAATGGAAAAGCAGGCTAAAGGAGTCAGATCATCTCCTCCTGTTCCTCATTCATATGTTCATAGCTCTGAATTTAAAACCAAAAGAATGGCTATTAATTTACATGAATATCAGTTTCAGTGAGAGGGGACTTCTGTTCAAAACCAGGTGAGTCCAGATTGTTAATGTTCGGTCTTGTAGAGCTCCTGCAAAGTTGGAAATGATGTAGCAAAGTGATGCTCATAGACAGGGAAGGAGTCTACCTTTCACGCGACTACAAGAATCTTGCCAGAATCAGGTTTAAACCAGCTGTTAGCCTGAAAATTGTGCTTTTCATTTCTGGTTTTATAGCGGATGATTAATTAAAGCTTTCCAAAAAGTGGAGGGATTTTCATCATGTCACATTGATTTGATGTGTTCCTTAGTTTAGAAAAGAGTCTCTATCCCTCTGATCAAAAATCATTGAACACTTGAGGAGATTGATTGTTGCCTTTAACACCTCTGCAGGCATAATGTATTTTGTGATGTCTCTTATGTTATCTATCCAAGTTTGGACTCAATAGGTTTGTGGCCTCTTTTTCTAGCTGTTCTGCAATCTGTCTACACAATAATAGGTGCATAAACACCACAAGGATGATTCCCCTAGCTTTTGTCTGTCTGCAGTTTTACTCTTGATAGCTTCCAAAATATTGTCAGTCAGCAAAGTCTGTGAACTGCAGCCATTTTAAAATTTTAGCAAAAGCCCATTCTTTAAACAAAAAGGAAGTAGAGTTTTTAAACAAATCGCAATATCCTTTCTGTCTTGTGGATATGTCATAGGCTCAACAGGGGGTGCTATTAAGAGAGACATCTTGGGCCAACCTTGAAGGAGTATTGTTCAGCATCTAACCCGTGATGTGCTTTGCTTGAGTGCGCTTAATGGAACAGTTTAGAAAGAGTTTTACAATATAACAGGACACGCCCTGGGAGTATTTGATGGGAGTGTTTAAGGGGAGTTTGACACCATATTTAACCTGTGCTACACCTGCCTTGGCAGTACTCAGTGTGACAGTGTATAGGGAGTTTTACTGTGTAGTTAACCTGTGCTCTACCCTCTGTGGGAGTGTTGGTCCTGACACTACATAACAATATTGATCCAGGTGACCCACATCACAGCACTAAAACCTTTCAACTTGGTGAGCTTAAAGAAAACATGTAAAATTTTTGTTGAAAAATGGCAGGATGAGTATATAAATATAAAAAAAACTATTTACAGTGATGTGGGTGATATTGTTATAATGCAAGCAGAAACATTAAATCTCGTCTCCTCCAAACAGCCTTGCTATAATAAAACTGGAAATACTGCAGTATTTTGCTATGACTTAAATTCGTTGGAACACATCAAATTAAAATGGAAGATCATTTCAAGCTTACCTCGAAAATCTGACGACCTTAATATTTCCTGCAATAACAGTACAGATGGACTGGAGGAGAAACTCATTTGTCCTTCGCTTTACTTCTAGTGAAACAACTGAGACTGCCTGGGTTGTCACGATGTTCATTATTTATAGGAGAAAAAATACATAAACCTCACTAAATCATAGCTCATCCTTCAGAGTGCAGGGCCGGTATGTTCCCTCCCTGATTTATTAAAATCAAGCAGCAGTAAGCAGATGAAAACTCCTCTGGTGAGACAGCCTTCCCTTTTCTGCTCAGCTATGGCCTTACTTTAAAGGGTCTGGAGCTAAATCAAATTGCCTCATTATGCATCTGAATGGGGAACACAGATTTTTCTCACAATATCCTTTCACACCATTGTGGTTGTGCCAGGTCTGAGTTTACTTTGGTGCTTAGGAAGCATGAAAAAGAACAGAGGTAATGGAAGTCAACAATTATTTGACCCTTACAACCATTTCAAATAGTTACAACCTCCACTAACGCACAGAGTCAACACAATCAATCTCTCTTCAAGGGTAAATGTCTTGGCGCATAAATCAATAGCCTTGACTTTTATACAGCACCTTATCACATTGAAAGATGTCAAAACTCTTCACTGAATGGACCACTCTTGGGGTTGACGGACTGATATTCCATAAGTAAGTATGACAGTCATTTTACAGCAGTTGCCTGGAACAAAGTTCCCCCAATGAGGAGGTGAATGACCAACTAATCTGCTGTAAAGCTCAACTCTAGACTTGCACATGAAGAATGAGCAAGTGAACAAAAAACTGAAAGACAGCAAAACAGTAAAGGGCACTAAAGTACTAAAGGCAGTTTACTTAAAGGGAAACCGGATGCCAAACACATCCACGTGATAAAGGGTTTCCAAGTATTAATAGCTGCTAGATAATAAATGGCAACCAGGTACTGCAAGGCAGTCTATCATTAAAGGATAAGCTTTTAAGAGCAGCCAAGTCTTAAAGGGCACCCTATGCATCCCAGCAACACGGAGCTGCTACTTGTGAGGAGCAAGGAAGTGAGTTCAGGAATATAACCAGAGCTAAAACAGAAAGTCCCATTACTGGAGAAGATATTTACTACCAATAAATTATCCAAGGCACGTAAGGCAACCATTTTCTTTTACTTATATATGAAAACATAATAACATAATGAACAGGAGAAGTGTAGGCTATATGATTCCTGCTCAGCCTTTCAGTAAGATCATGTTCTGCCTGGTCCCAGAAATCTTGACTTCTCTGTTGTTCAAGTAATCTAGCTGGACCTTTTCCAATCTGTTTTGAGGGTGGAGTAGTGACAGTGTTGTTTATCTGAAAGGAAAGTGGTGTTGGGGCAGTGGGTCTCCCTTCCAATGCCCTTGGGTACATCAGTGCCCTTTCCTGAGCAGAAGGGAACTGTGGAACGTCCCCTGCTGTGGGACCCTTTGGTGTCGATCGGTCTCCTTCTGTCACACCCTCTGGTATGCCTGCTGGAGAAGTGGAACCTTCTCCTGCTCTTTCTGAGCATCTCCGGGCCTGGCTTCCCAGGGGAGGAAGTTGTGCGTGCAGGTCTGTGGTTCAGTCTCCTGTGTCACCCCTTCAATGTCCTCCCATAAAGAAGGTTGTAGGGGTCCTTCTACCTTGTAGTCTGTTGGCTACTGCATGTTCTGCAAAAAACATTCTCATCTCTAATCCTTTTTGAGTTCTTGCTGGTTTAGGTTTCTGGTTGTGCAATGTCAGGAAGGTATCATGGTGCTGTCGATTGGACTTCACAGTTGGCAAGTTTTCCAGGTGCTCAATCACACTTGTCCTGTTGTCTAAAAGCTCTGGGCTCAGGTATTGCTATTGCTTCTTGATTTCATTGGGTTCTGGAGGCCCTGGACTGTCCGTACGTTGTCACTACCTGGAGTGGCGTTGGGCACAGTTCCTGGTGGTTCCTCGCTGCTTCGGGATGCAGGGGCAAGTTTAATTACACACACAGGCGTGCTTGATGTCCTTGGCTGCAACATCAGGCCGTGACACTTCTGCAGCAACTCGGCGATCATTCCCTCCAGGCTCACTGTGAAGAGTGGTATAAGTCCAGAGATTCTTCTGCTGACTTGGATGTTTACCAGAGCTTTGAGAGTTGCTCTCATCCACTGCATCCCAAAAGAGCAGTGTGGGGTTCAGAGTCTCCTGCTCAGGTTGGTTCTTACATCCAATGAGTGCCTAAAGCTGGGCTTTTGCCTGAGGAGCAGTGTACAGTCTGGAACATCGCCCTATGGCTGCCCATGTGGAAGGTCATTACTGCCACCAGTGAGCGAGGAAGTTGAAGGTTCATACATGCCTCCCTGCACATCAGAGAGCAATATGAATTTAGAAGCATGTAGAGGATGTATGAAAATTCTGAGAGCAGAAACCCTTGTTCTGTTTTGACCTTCAATCCTAGCCTATGTCTGTTGATAAAGAGAACAGTCATTTGGACTGTTCTCCTCAGAATGTTTTTTTTAAATAAGCGGGAATCTTCCACTTCCTGTATGCTAATGAATCTCTATAGCCATGACAGGGACTTGTGTCTCAGAGACAGAAGCCTCTTACTGCAGCACACTACCCTGGAAATGGCCTCTTGTTCCCCCCACCCACCCAAACCAGTCTTGCCAGCTCACCGCATCTGGAACAAGGTGGCTGTGCTGCCCCATTCTGGCTGTGGCTGTGTATGAACAGACACAGCGAAGCCTCTCCTATGAACAAACTGCACCAACTCGACAAACTGGTCAGTTGAATCGTTCCTCTCTAATTAGGTATTTGTTTTGGTTTTGAAGTTCCCATTGCCTCACTAGCTGCTCTGACTTTGACAATGTAAGGTCCTCTCTGGAGGATTTGCAGAAAGTCTGATATGGCATGGTCAATCATGATGTTCTGTCCAATATCAAAGTACTCAATAAAAGCCATCAGTACTTGGTCACAAATTGCTGAATCCACAGCAATCCGTTCTCCTGTCAATATATTGTTAGCACAATACAAGAACACGCTGACTCTTTTTTTGTCAAGTAGTTTCATGCTCTTATAGAAGACTTTGGGTTCAAGACAGAATGGTTGAGCTCAGGATTCTTTAGAACTCTTTTTAATACATATTAAGATTAAATACTACAATACATGGGAATCAAAGATATACACCAGACTCTGATCTTACTGTTAAACTATTTGATATCTATTCCATCACGCTGTTACTTCATTCCCATTGTTGTAATCAATGTGATTACCTGCTTGTGTTTCTCTGTTCCAAAACTAACTCCACCCACACTGTGTTACTTATGTCCAGTGAGGAGTATCTCTGTGACATCATTGCAAAGTTCCTTCAGGGTTCTAAAGCGTTTACACAATATTGATCTGTTCCCTGTCTGTCTTATGTAAGAGAGCTGAGGAAACTCTAAAGTGTTTGAATTATCAATGCCAGTTACAACATTGTGGAGCTTTGATCCCCCCCCCCCATGTGGTGGAGGGGCTTTGGTGGTCGGAATATCTTCTTCACCATGAGGTAACTTTGCAGAGTACTGTAACGGGAGTTGGATTAAACATTTTTTCACTTGTCTCACATTCTGCTTGGGGCCATTTGGCACGATTTATGACTGTATTAGACTGTATTATTGGCTGCCAGTTGTCCTTGCTACTGGGCCAATGTGCCTCAAGTCCTTTGGGTTCTGTTCACTGCTGGAGATCACCAGCCCTGAGGTTTTGTAGCTGCTTGGTCTGCCGGACTCCTGTTTGACGATTTTTTTTCCTATAGCTCATCAGTCTTCACCTAAGAGTGTCTGTTGTGGCTTCTTTCATTTACCTGGTATCATCTCTGCTATTTCTCTCCCCTTTTTGCTGTACTGCTGCTTCATTCTCTCATCCCATTTTGTTGTTAGAACATGACTACCATTGCTGCTTGCCTTTGTAAAAGTACTGGGTGCCATCAAGTATTGTTCCTGTTACTCCAAAAAGAGTTTTTTTGGGGTTGGTTTGTTCTAGGTGTGCTTACAGATGAGCATGGAGCAGGTCTTGATCCCAGAACTGTTTATTGAACTATTTACATCATTCACAAAACAGGAAGAGATCCAGCATGTCTGTGTTGAAACAACTCTGAGTGTCATATGAACTGATGTCACTTCCTGTGATGTTATCAGCTACCCTATTGATGACTGTTGCCTTATGTTACATCAGTCACTTAGCTTCTCCATGTAACCTGGCAGAACTTTAACACAAGGAACCATAAATGTTGCAAAAAAGAGACACAAATTGAAAACTTTTCTCATTGCACTCAGTAGGTCTGGCTGTTAGAAACTAAATTTAGAATATGAACATAATTTAACCAGCATACAGCATGGGAAGAGGGTGCCAATGCTTGAGCTATTGTTGGTGTGGTGATTGTAGCTGGGAAGGATAACTGTCAATCTTATTTGGCTAATTGAACATGGAGCAGGTGGGCAGAATGACTGGTCAGGATTATGCTTTGGGAGTACAACAGGGATTGACAGTCTCCATAACCCTTTTCTCAATAACAAAAAATGCAGTGTCAGATAAATTCTTTTTACCTACCATGAACAGTGTCCTGTGTGCAAATATCTATAGCTTCTAACACGCACAAATGAATCATGCAGCAATCTTGACTGATAATCTTAAAATGGTTGTTGGTGTAATTCTTCACAATCAGGATCATTTAGGAGACATTGTCCAACAGTAGAAACACATCTAGTTTTGGACTCTGAGTATGGCCTATGTTCCTGACATCACAGCAGCACTGAAATCCAGATACCACATGACTCACCTGTGTTGTAGACGCAACATCTCCTTGGCTTGACAGCAGCATCCTGTTAGTGAAGAATACCATTCATATGTTGACTGCAAGGTGGCAGTGTGAGGCAGGTAGTTTCATCTGTTCGCAAACATTCGAGGCATCTACCCCTTCCAGGATAATCTGAGGTAGACTGACCACCTTCCAATACCAAAGGTAGTGGCCAAAGGCCCTTTCATGAGTTTGCTCAAAATACAGTGAGTAAGGATTTGGCAGCATAGTAATCATCATGCAGGTTAGTTTTGAAATGCTTGATCTCAACAACAAGCTTATACGGTGAGCAGATAGCTAAGGCTGTATTCACAAATTTGCCAAAAAGAGGGATCTTGTAGAGTGTGGAAATGTAGGAATCCCAATGTGTACACTGACCACAGAATATACATTTGTGATAAATAGTAATAGAGAACCCACTGGGAGATTTTCTAAGTTTATATTCCTCTGTCCCAATCGTGATGAGTTCAAGATAAAAAGCTTTTACTTCATGTTGCTTCCTTTTAGCAATGTTGACATTCTGTATTACCAAGCACACAGAAAGCCCCATGTAGAGAGATGGTTGAATTAGTAAGGGGGATGTGATTGGTTAGGAAAAGGCCTTGGTGTGTGAGGAGCCTGTTGGTTACTGAAGTAGTCTTTGCCCCTGTTATTTATCTAAGCCATAGCGTTAGCATCCTGTCTCCGGGTTTCCTGACTAATGGAAATGGGTAGATAGGACTGCCCAAGGAAGGACACTGAAAAGGAGTTCAACCACAATCACTTCGGATAAGGTCCAACTGCATGGCAGAAGAGAGCTAAAGATCTGAAGGGCATGTTCCTGCTCCTAGTCCTTACATTCGAACACAACATCCAGATAAATTCCTGTTCACAAACCTATGCCACAGCAGCACAATGCTCTTTTTAAATATAAATGGCCCAGGTGGACAGGAGGCAAGCTTGCCCTCCAGTTGGTGAGGCTGCCATTTTCAGGGGCTAGGGGCTTACTTGGTGAAGGCAGGAAGTGGACATCATGGTGTCTGCCACTGCTTCGCCAAACCAGGCAAGCTGTTCCTGACAGGGCCACAGCTTATTGGAGAGGAAGATATCCATGTAGGTGTCCAAATAAAGGTACTGTGCTGTACCTGCCATGGGTAACCCCATTAACCAACAGCTTCTAACAAGTAAAAGGAGCTTTCTGATGTACAGTGTACCACAATATACCTGACAACCGAGCACAGACTGTTTGGATTTGCTGATTTGTCTTCCCCAATCCGTTGACAAGTTCTTAAAGGAGCCTCGTGGACCTTTACTTGGGGGGTTAAATGTACATTCCCTGTTCATTCCTGCCCCCCATTGAGGACTGTAGAAACTGTGGACTGTCCTGGACGGATTCAGGAACACAATCTCCAAGGCCATGTTTTTGATTTTTAAATGACATCCCTCCACACCCTCCATCCACCCCACAAGCAGATTTCCAACCCTGTGACATTTAAAACTGCAGCTCACTATGTAATCGTCAGCACACATTTCACTCAAATACTGAATGTAATAATTACTGTACACACCAGGCTGTATGCTTCTCTCTGTCACAGCAACATAAAAATCGCCCAAAATGTTCGAAAGCAGAATATGAGCAGCATCTGTATTTCTGGTCCTAAGTATGTAATTAGTGACTCTAATTGAAACCTTTTGCTGTTGCTGGGTTGCTTTGCCATTTTTATTTCATGTTTTGATAGGATGGATCTTGAATCTTAACAGCAGATTTTGAAGTGGCGAGACCGCAGAGTTCTGTCCTGTGTCTCCTTGGTCTACTGACTGCTGACAAATAGAAAGTTTTTGTCAGGTTTTTTGAATTTGTTGAATTGTAATTCAGTCTCTTGGCCTTGTACAGATGAAGAGATACAAAGAGAATCATCTTGGGCATGTTTACTCAGAAATGAAAACAACATATGCTGGAAATGCAGATTGCTTCTGGCAACATGCACTGAAGTCAGGGCTTGAACAGTCTTTGCTCTGTTCGCTCCATTGAAAACAGGATGACAAGAGCCTCACTGTAGGGCAAACCAAGGCACAGGAAAACAACAGTTATTCGGATAGTGTGTTTAGCAGCTCAAGGTTCTCCACAAGAATAATATGGAGACTAAAATAATGTGGGAACGTCACATGAGGAGCTTTTCAACTGGTTGGAAAGTTAGGCTTTAAGGATCATCTTAAACGAGGAGTGAGAAGCAAAGGGGTTGAGATTGGTCATCCCAAATCTCATGTCCCACGAGCACTGGGGAGATGGAAGGGTAGAGAATATGGGAAATACACAGACGCTGGTGTGGGAAGATGGAGAAAATTACAGAGGCAGTGAGAAGCAAGTCCGGGGATTAGAACATTGTTTGAAACCTTTTCATATTTAATATTTCTTTAAGGACTGTGTTTGCCCCAGGTGTTTTTATTGTAATAATACATTACAGTAATAAACACATTTAAACATTGAGTGGGGGTATTTAAGACTGAAATATTAACATTAATAATGAAACAAACACTAATATTACTGTGATACACATTCCAAGACATCAGGGGAGGATTAATTACTGGAATATTAATGTTAACAAACTGAAACAAGTACTAATATTATGGTAATAAACACAATGAAACACCAGTTACCCCTCCATGTCATTCCCATTCCTCTAAGCCTCTCCCATTCTCCTGAAGAGCTCCACTACCTCGCACCTCCTTGCTGAGACACTCAACCATGGATTCACTGGGGTTCTGAGGTTTACTGGGACTGCCCATAGAACCATCTGCAGCCATCAGACCAGTGGTCCAACTGAGTTTCTGGATATCCTATTCAGAGTGGACTTTCCCCTGAGATATCAACAGAGGTTTGTTCCTCAAAGCAGTTAATACTGATCCCAGCATTAAATTGCTGCAGGGAAGCAGTCGAGATCATGGGCAGGATACCCCTGACTTATAAACAGCACTTTGGAAACCAAGCCTGGTGAAGCATGGATGAATGTTACCTTAATAACACTAAAACACCCGAGGGAACTTTATTACTGGGACTGGCCACCTCCAATCGCAGTGAGAATAGTTGACCTTTCCTGTGAAATGCTAACAATGCCATATAAGAGTTTAAGAACTGATAGTTGGCATGTAAATGTCAGCAACTGAGCCTATCTTCCAGGGGTGTTTGCCTGATCAAATGCTCTCCCACTTCTGTCAGAGACAGAAGATCTGGGATAGACTTGAATCTGCGGATCAAAGGTGAAGTATCAATCATGCTTCAAAGCCCCTTCAGTTTTCAGTCACTTTATAAAATAATAACAGAACCTGCAAAAGCTTCACTCCAGCTTTGGTTTGATGAACGAGTTGACAGAAAGTGGTGCTGATTGTTTCAGGAATCCAGATAGCCGCTGCAGGAAATTTTATTCATTAAACTTTATTTAATGCACCTCAATTTCTTGATAACTTCATTCAGTGTGTCTCAAATGAAGAAGGAAACATCTATTATACAGCAAAAATCCAAGCCAATGTTGCAAGTCGACATTAATAAACAAAAGATGTCAGCTATTTGAAAGCTACCTGATCAATCTCTGTTCACTGCAGCACCTGAGTCAGGACCTTAAGCTATTTCTGGCAGAGGTTCAAAATGTTTCTGAAGTACAAATTCTAGGCACAACTTCAGCCTTATTTATATCTTCCTCTGCTAAAGCATCCTGTCTTCCTCTCTCCCCATTCCTTATTAAAAATACTTACAGTTTGGAGGCAGAATGCAGGCTGTAGTTCAGGACTTATACAGTTACTGGTAAGACATGTATACGGTGAACATGTGTATTAGAAAGAAGTGGAGGCCACTCAACCCTTCAAAGGATTTGACATTGAATTAGGGCTGATCATCAATGTCAACTGGGCCTTCTGATGTGACCTCTATAAATTTTGGTTCAAGTATTAAATAATCAGTCCTTCTCTTGAATATACTCAATGGCTGAACATCCACAGCTCTCTCAGTTATGAATTTTGGAAATTGACCATTTTCTGAGTCATCTCAGTCACATAAGCTAACTCCTTATGTGATCCCAGTTTCTCAGCATCCCCCAGGCAGTGGAAGGTCCAGCATCTTGCCTGAGAAGTTACTTCACATTTAATTTATCTCAATAAACTTTCCTCTCATTCTTCAAAAACACGTGGGAATAAAATTCTGACTTAAACCTTTGTTTTTAATCGGATAATGTGTTGATCCCAGGAAACATTCCAGTGAACCTTCATCACTCCAAATCCTTTCCTAACTAAAGATATTAAAGATATTAAGGACATTGTTGTGCTTTTCACCAAAACTAAATGTACTGTCAGCACTTTCAATCCTGTGTCTATTGGATATTCCTTCCATTCTTCCATCAACAGCCAGGACTTTCCATTCCCTCCTTTCCACTTTGTCATTTCCTGGCCTGAAGCTGGCAGTGTTTGCTGGGTTGGGCTTCCACTGACATTCCAGGTTTTTCAGTATCCCAGCTCAGTGGCCCTTCCAGATGTCTGAGCTGACAGACTAGATGAAATTAGGATCTCATCGAATGGTGCAAAGCATTCAAGGGGCTGAAATACCCTCTGCCTGTTCCTCACTGCAGGCGTAAGGGAAAAAACAGTTTCCCATTTGCATTTAATGACTTTTTGTACATGTGCTCACTTCAGCAAGTCTGCAAAAGGAAGGCTTTCCATTGGAAGAATCTTTCCATCCTTCCAGATATTTGGTTGAACCCTTTTCAGAGTTACATTTGCAAACTTTGAAAGGCATTTGGATGGGTATGTGAATAGGAAGGGTACAGAGGGATATGGGCCGGGTGCTGCCAGGTGGGATTAGATTGAATTGGGATATCTGGTCGACATGGACGGGTTGGACTGAAGGATCTGTTCCCATGCCGTACATCTCAATGACTATGACTCTACCATGGGAGATAGTGTTTCCTTACTGATGTTGTCATAATCATGGATTTACCCAATCACAATTCTATTCTGGGGCAGAATTAGGCCATTTGTCCCATTGTGTCAGTTACAGCGCTCTGAGCATTTCACCTTGGTGCCAGCCACTGCCTTTTCCTCAAAACAAAACTCATTGTCTCTGCCTTTTCCCCATAACCCTGTTCATTGTCACTGCCTTTTCCCCATAACCCTGCTCACTGTCCCTGCCTTTTCCCCATAACCCTTCTCACTGTCCCTGCCTTTTCCCATAACGCTGTTCATTGTCCCTGGCTTACCCCCATAACCCTGCTCATTGTCACTGCCTTTCCCCCATAAACCTGTTCATTGTCCCTGCCCTTCACCCATAACGCTGTTCATTGTCCCTGGCTTACCCCCATAACCCAGCTCATTGTCACTGCCTTTCCCCCATAACCCTGTTCATTGTCACTGCCTTTCCCCCATAACCCTGTTCATTGTCCCTGCCCTTCACCCATAACGCTGTTCATTGTCCCTGGCTTACCCCCATAACCCAGCTCATTGTCACTGCCTTTCCCCCATAACCCTGCTCACTGTCTCTTCCTTTTCCCCCAACCTTACTCACTGTCACTGCCTTTTCCCCATAATCCAGTACATTGTCACTGCCTTTTTCCCAGAACCCTGATCATTGTCACTGC
>NC_057730.1:31398873-31449495 GCF_004010195.1 Chiloscyllium plagiosum
CCACAGTCCAAAAGATGTGCAGGTCAGGTGAATTGGCCATGCTAAATTGCCCGTAGTGTTAGGTGAAAGTGTAAATGTAGGGGAATGGGTCTGGGTGGGTTGCTCTTCGGCGGGTCGGTGTGGACTTGTTGGGCTAAAGGGCCTGTTTCCACACTGTAAGTAATCTAAAAAAAAGTCCTCATGATTTATAAGCCTCTATGAGGTCTCCCCTCAACCTCTTACACTTCAGTGAAAGTAGTCCCATCTTCTCCTTTAACCCGAACCCTCCATTCCCGGCAACATCCTGGTAAATCTCTTTTATATCTGTTTTAAATCTCTTTTTTATCATAGATATCAGCCTGAACTTCTGCTTCTTGTCTTTGTGTGTGGTGTAATCATGTTTTCTCTAAACTACAGTGTCCTGGACTCCTTCAAGGTGAGAAATGAGCTTGCTCCTGACCCCAGTCAGAGTCTCCTCTGAATTGCCCTAAGAACTTTCAATCTCTGGATTATTTGAACAAAAGTCACTCCTGGATTACTCTGATGGTCTACTGAGTCTATCTGCCTGTCAGAAACCAACTTTCCATTGATGCGCCACAAAAGTTGGGAGTCACTTGCTTTCTGAGCAAAGCTGGAGTAAGGTCGGTGTTTCACGAGGAAGCCGACTTTGATTTTATCTTAAACAAAACCTTCATGAAAATGAATCACATTCATCTGCCTTAATAATGAATTTATCTTCAAAACTCATTTATATATATATATATATATATATATATATATATAATTAGCTTCTACAGTAAATTTAATTTGTTTTTTAAAATGCCAATGCAATCAATTGATTATTACAATAAATGAGTAATTAATAAAAGTAATCAATAGAACTGCCAAGTGAAGCTGCTAAATAATAAAATCATTTTTGTGCTGTGGGGCAGTAAGGTGGCTCAGTGGTTAGCCCTGCTGCCTCACAGTGCCAGGGAGCCAGATTCAATTCCAGCCTCGGGCGACTGTCTGTGTGGAGTTTGCACATTCTCCCCGTGTCTACATGGGTTTGCTCTGGTTTCCTCCCACAGTCTGAAGGTGTGCAGGTCAGGTGGGTTAGCCATGCTGAATTGCACATGGTGTTCAGAGGTGTGCAGGCTCGATGGGACAGCCATGGGAAATGCAGGGTAACACGGAAAAGGTAGGGGGATGAGTGTGGATGGGCTGCTCTTTGGAGGGTGGAATGGCCTACTTTCATACTATAGGGATTCTATGATTTACCATCTTAGTTAAGCAGAGTGAGAGAGAGAGAGAGACAGACACACTTAGAGCCCCAACTCCTGCTCATCAGGGATGGGGTTGGGAATTCTAGCCAAGCCAAGTTGCATTTAAATAACACTGACCCCATGTTCACCTCTGGTGTCCCGCACACTCTAAATGGGCCTTTTGTGGAATACATAGAAATGTACGATTCCATAAGACCAAGAGACATAGGGACAGAAATAGGTCATTCAGCCCATCAAGTCTACTCTGCCATTCAGTAAGACCGTGGCTCTCTGATAATCCTCAAGTCCACTTTCCCACCTTTTCCCCATAACCCTTGATACCCTCATTGCTTCAAAATCTATCCATCACAGCCTTGAATATACTCATCGACCCAACCTCCACACTCTTCTGGAGGTAATGAAACCCACAAATTCACCACCCTCAGAACTTAAATTCCTTCTCATTGTCTTAACAGGGTAATCCCTCACTCTGAAATAATGCGCCCCAGTCCTCAACTCTCCCACAAGGGGAAACAACCATTCAGGAACCATGGGGCAAAAGCCCCTCATGATCTTATATGTCTCAATCAGGTCACCTCTCATTCTTCCAAACTCCAATGAGTACAGATCCAACCTGCTCAACCTCTTCATAAGACACCTGGGATCAACCTAGTGAATCTCCTTTGGACTGCTGACAAAGCTAGTACATATTTCCATCAAGAAAGGGGCTAACGCTGTGCACAGTATTCCAGCAGTGGTCTCACTAATGCCTTATATAGTTTCAGCAAGGTTTCCCTGCATTTATATTCCTTGAAATAAAGGCCAACAATTCATTTGTCTTTCCTATTACACCCTGAACTTGGATGCTAGCTATTCATGGTTAAAACACAAGGACCTTCAAACCCCACTGTGCTGCAGCTTTCTACACACAGATCTTATCCCACGTCACTAGTAATCAGAACCCTTCAGCCTGGGGGTTGTCTTCATTTCCGGCCTGCTGACTGGATAAGGTGTTTGAGGTTAGGAAAAGAGGATCGGTCAGCAACTTTCTGGCTCACAGACACACACACACACAGAAACACACACACAGTCTCTCTCTATCTCTCTACTGCCTACATACTCCCTCCCTCCCTCCCTCCCACAGCACACTGACTCTCCCTCTGACATTTCTCTCTCCCACATGCACAGCCTCTCCCCACACACACACACACACGTAGTGTAGCCTCAGGTGGCCCGCTCCACTACCTTCACTGCAATTCTTCAGGGGCTGGGTGCCTGTACATGACAAGTATTGTCTTCTCTGAACCCCACTCCACTGTCTTGGAGCCTCTTCCTACAGCCTGCTGACTGCTGCTCCCAGTGCCCAGTCCTCAGGCCGAGTAAAAGTGCAGACCTCCACACACTTTGCTCCTCCTCCAACCAGAGGAAGTTTCTCCTCCACAATCGCACACTGTCCAATCTTTTTGCAGCAAACACAGGAATGAAACAGTTTCTGATTGCAGGAGCATCTCCCAGGGAGAATCTCACTTCTTTGCATCTGAAACCCCGACCATTGGCTGGAAAGGACCTGTTGGCAGGCCACAGTCTGGCCCACAGATTGGGGCTAAGTGAAAGCTGTACCTTGGGTGAGTCAATAAAAGATGCCCAAGTCCCATGACAAAATAAAAGATAAATTTTTACTTTGACTAATAAAAGATTTCACTTGCCTTGTCAACCACCTTCTTGTTGCTATATTATCCTGCTATACCTCCAGGGGTCTCTGGATCCTCACATCGCCATGCCTCATTCCCTTTACACCTCGCTGTACTCTTTGATAGATGGTGTATTCCTTTGCCTGCCTGATCTCCCCAAATATCTCACCTCCTACGTCTCTGGGTTGAATTCCATTTGCCACTTTTCTATTCAACTTACTTGGTGATTGATATCTTCCTTGGTCTACAGTTATGCCTCACAATCAATTTTGTATCTGGCTTGCTATGTTCTCCTTGATCCCGTGAGTTTTATTGTTTTAACCAATCTGCCATGTGGGACCTTGTTAAAAGCCTTGCCAAAATCCATACAGACCTCATCAACTGCACTATCCTCATCTCCCTGCTTTGTTACTTCTTCAAAAACGTAGTTCAAAGTTAGTCAGACATGATCTTCCCTTAATTAATCCGTGCTTTCCTTATTTAATTGTTGCCTTTTTAAGTGACAATTTACTCTGTCTCTTAGAATTGATTCCAATTATTTGCCTGTCCCGAGTGTTAGATTATTGTATTATTCAGTCTCTACCTCTCTTCCTTTTTAAACAGACATACAGCATTAGCCATCCTCCAACCTTCTGGCATCACACATGTCTCCAAGGAGGATTCCAAAATGATGGTCAGACATTCAGTTATTTCCTGTCTGCCTCCTTCCAACAGCGCGAGATCCATTTCATCCAGTCCTGATGATTTACCCACTTTCAAGGATGCTGACCCCAACAATACTTCTTCTCTCCTGACTTTATCACATCCAATACTTGTACTGCTCCTCTTCATCTCAAAGGTCTGCAACATCCCCCTGTTTTGTCAAGACAGATGCAAACTAGTTAGTAAGAGCCATATCAACATTTTACACCTCAACACAAAAGTTCACTTTTTTGATCTTTTATTGGCCCAGCTCTTTCCTCTGTTATCCTCTTACCCCCAATGGATTAAACCAACACTATAGGGTTCACCTTGATTTTGCTTTCCAATTTTATCACATGCCTTCTCTTTGTTATTCCTGATTTGCTTTCTAATTTTATGCCTCCACTTTCTGTACTCCTTTCAGCTTTCTGTCCTATTGAGTTCTCAGGGCTGGGCATAATCATCTTTTCCTCATTATGTTATTCTGTAAACTCCTTAACTTCCTCTGGATTTGGCCAGCCCCATCTTTCTCCTTTCTGGAAGCATGTTTACTCCCAATCCCTTGAACCTCTCCTTTGAATTCCCCCTTCCCCACTGCTTGAACACTAATTTAGCTTCACCTTGCTGCTGGTGAGCCATTTTTATTTTGCAGTTTAACAAAATTGACCTTGCCTCACAATTGACCTCCAACTTTGGTTCTATCCTTGTCTTGTTCCAACACTAGGTAAATCGGACTGAATTCTGATCACTACCACCAAAATGCTCGCTCACTGCCACTCCTTCTACCTGTCAGCTTCACTTCCTGAAACTTCAGCCAGATCTACACTCTCTCTTGCATTTACGGGACACTCTGGGAAAATCCCCTGAACGCACCTCAAGAATTCTAACCTCTCAGTTCCTTTCATATTAAAACTATCCCAGTTAATGCGTCCCTCAATTCAGGGTAGTCTAGATGCTGCACATGATGCAATCTCCTTTGCACTGGGAGACAAACCAGGTGGCTGCTTTGTGTAACATCTCTATTCACTTTGCAGGTACGACCTTTCTCTGAGCTTCCGGTCACCCGTTATTATGATTCTGTGCTGAACTATTATGCTGACTTCTCTGCCCTTGGCCTCCTACCCCAGAGCATTCAGCCTTTTGGAAGAAAATGGCAGGAGCCTGAAAGTAGAGAGAGGGAGGCCACTGTCAGGTTGCTTAACAAGGAAGGATGTGAGTGAGGTTGCTTCAGACTGTGATATGGAACCACTGAGAGCAATTCACATGGAAGAGATGTGCTACACGTGTCACTTGTATGCATGAAACTCAAAACATCGAATACACAGGGCAAAGGTTGTCATATGAGCAAATAACCCAGGACACATCATCTTAAAGACTGGACCATGCCATAAACAGCTCATCCTATTCCATTCCTGTGAAATTCAATATAATCTCAGGAAACAATATCTTTTGATTAAGCATTTGACCACCTTCCAAACTCAAAGTTTGTTTGGTTCTCTTGTTTTTGGATGGTAGCAGTTGGGAATATTCCATTGCCACAGGTCTTTGGTTCTTGGTTTGTCCTACTGCCAGCCCCTTTCCTTGCCCCATCATAACCTTTGGTAATTAATCTCTCTTGTCTGCCATCCAATCACAGGCCTTCCTTTTAGCACTTTTCCTCCTCCCATCCCATCCCTTTGCTTCGTCTGTCCTTTTTTTAAACCTGGGTGCATCTTTGACTTTTCCCATTTCTGATACAAGGTCACTGAGCTGAAACATTAACTCTGCTTCTCTCTGCACAGATGCTATCGGGCCTGCTGCATATTCCCAACCATATGCATTTTATTCATAAAGCACAGTCCTAATGGATAAAAAAAAGCTACAATATTTCACAGCCGTCTTTCTAGAACATGAATAGACTGGATTTCACTGTGAAATCATATCTCTTGTGATCAATTCATGCAAGTTTGGCATGTCTGACTATTGAATTTTATGTTGGATCAAATTAACTTCTATTCCTGATGGAATTTGAAGTTGATTTATAACACATTCTGATTTACAAGTACCCCACGGCCCATGGTTCATTTTGCATGATGTTTTGATAAGGCAGGACCAAACGGCTTGTTTCTCTCGGGCCCTCATTTATTCTCTCTCTTTCTGTGAAAAACCGACAGTGTTAGCCCCCAACCACACCGAGCTCTCTAATTATTCCATTTTGTTATTCTCCATCTCCTTACAGAGCTGTAATTTCATCATCAATTAATAAAATCGTTCTCTGCACATTTTCTCCCATTGAACGGGCCTGGCCTAGAATAAAGCCTTTCTCGAGGTTCCATGCTCTTGATGAAGCTCAGACTCTTGATGAAGCTCAGATTCTTGATGAAGCTCAGATCCACAGCTCATGTTCCTAACTTTCCCTGACTAAGACTAAAGCTAAGAGAAAATTTCATATTGACTCTAATCAGGAGGTTATGGACTGATAGCTGGGATATGATGAGAGAAAGAAAGCTGATTAAAATGACAGGAAAAACATTGGTTTACAGACGAGCAGCCAAAGCCCACAATCAGAATATCGACCCCTTGCTTCCTCTCTCTGTGTTCTGCAGTCCAAGAACAGTGATGCTGTGCACTTAAATACAGAAAGAAAGCTTCAAATAAATCAAAGTAACTGTCAGACTGGTTCCACATTTCCAGGCAACATCACTTAGAGCAATATATCTCAGGAAGAAAAATGGTAAAACTGGTGAATGGGACAGGCTGATCTGACGCGTATACTTCAAAATGGAGAACCACTACAATCAGTATGTTCAATTCCAAGTATTACTGTGTTTTTTCACTGGTTTTTCCCTTTGGAAGTACTTTGCAATTATAGTTACTCAGGCTTGTGAATAGAGCAGAGCAAGAGAGACAGTGGGATTGATTTTGTTTGACTTTATATCAGGCTGGAAATGCTGTGCAGGTAGAATCTGTAGTAGGTCAGAGGAGAGGAAAGAATTAAGGCCTCATCAATTGTAACCACCAGGCCTCATTTGAGTCTCTTACCTCTGCCCCCTGTCTGATGTCAAGACAGATGGATATCAGCCAAAGGTAATTGCTGGGACGTCAGGAATGAGAAGGAAGGTCAGTACAGGAGAAAGCCTGTCGTGATTGGAATGAGGTGGATCTCATTGAATATGAGCTCCCTGATTGGGGCTGTTAACCTGGTCCAATCAGGGAGGCCTGGCTGACAGAAATAATAGAAGTGTCAGGATTCAGTTCACAGTAGGAGCCAGCTCTGAGTTAGCAGTGTCAGTGTCATGTACTAGGCATGTATAAATAAAGGGTGGCTTGGTGATGGGATTCCTGCTTTTGTGGAGCTATTTCATTAGTAAAGAGGAAAAAGCATGTTCCTGAAGAGATTCGCTCGCACCAGATGTCTTTGAGTTGGGGTAAGGATTTCTGGCATCGTGCCTCTATTTGGGAAGTTTGACTCATTCAATCCTGCTGTTGAAGACTGGGCCCAGTATGTGGAAAGAATGTGTTATGTTTCCAGACAAATGACATTGGGGCAGATGAACAGCAATGACTAATTCTCCTGACAGGGCAAAAGTGAGGACTGCAGATGCTGGAAATTAGAGTCTAGATTAGAATGGTGCTGGAAAAGTGGTTAGCACTGCTGCCTCACAGCGCCAGAGACCTGGGTTCAATTCCTGCCTCAGGCGACTGACTGTGTGGAGTTTGCACATTCTCCCCGTGTCTGCGTGGGTTTCCTCCGGGTGCTCCGGTTTCCTCCCACAGTCCAAAGATGTGCAGGTCAGGTGAATTGGCCATGCTAAATTGTCCATAGTGTTAGGTTAGGGGTATGGGTGGGTTGGCGCTTCGGCGGGTTGGTGTGGACTTGTTGGGCCGAAGGGCCTGTTTCCACACTGTAAAGTAATCTAATCTAATCTAAAAGCACAGCAGGTCAGGCAGCATCCGAGAAGCAGGAAAATCGACACTTTGGGCAAAAGCCCTTCATCAGGATTTTCCTGCTCCTCGGATGCTGTCTGATCTGCTGTGCGTTTCCAGCACCACCCTAATCTAGACCCTAATTCTCCTGACAGTTTGTGGACCCATAGCTTTTTTGGTTATTAGAAGCCTAACTTTCCCTGAGGCACCAGATACTAACTATTTTAAATCATGACCCCAAGCCTCCTCTAATTCTGAGAAGCTATCAGATTTGCTCAGCAGTTCAAGAACCAGGGGAATCCATATTGGGATTTTTGACAAAGTTAAGATAATTAGCAGAGGCATGTGATTTTAGTTTAACTCGAAGTGAGATGCTGAGAGACGGTTTGGTATGTGGGATTACTGATGTAACCATGCAAAACCACCTACTAGCTCTCTAAATGCTCTTTTATCGTCTTCCCTGTTATTAGCACATCATCAGGTAAATGGTGACCTGGGGTAGACCTTATAAAATGTTCTCCATCATCTGCTGGAAAATGGCGCGGATTAATGATACCACAAATGCCCTCAAGCAGGGGTAACTGAACCAGCTGCTTCTCAAAAAAGACCAGAACCGATGTTGTACCCTTAATTTGTAAAGGTTCCCTGGTACAGGTTCTCAGTCTAATTGAGGTCTTACGCAAACGTATGGATTGGAGTCCAGAGCAAATTTTGGTAAAGACTGGTTCCACAATCACTGATACAGCTGCACTGATATTAACCTCCATTGGAAATAGTTGACCAGACATTTATTTTGATTGGTTCTGATTCGAATATTGCTAAACAATTTCTGTTCCAAATCAGCTGGAGGCGGACTTCCTCGGGTGTGCACTCTTCTGGATACCGGCCTATGAGTTCTTTTAGGCAGAAGTGCCTAAACAACCCTACCAATCTTAGTATAATCCGCAAATTTACTAACCCATCCTTCTATGCCTTCATCCAGCTCATTTATAAAAATGACAAACAAAACAGATCCTTGCCATACACCACTTGTAACTGAACTCCAGGATGAATATTTCCCATCAACCACCACCCTCTGTCTTCTCTGAGCTAGCCAATTTCTGATCCAAACCACTAACAGGGGCGGCATGGTGGCACAGTGGTTAGCACTGCTACCTCACAGCGCCAGAGACCTGGGTTCAATTCCTGCCTCAGGCAACTGTCTGTGTGGAGTTTGCACATTCTCCCTGTGTCTGCGTGGGTTTCCTCCCACAGTCCAAAAATGTGCAGGTTAGGTGAATTGGCCGTGCTAAATTGCCTATAGTGTTAGGTGTAGGGGAATGGGTTTGGAGGGTTGGTGTGGATTTGTTGGGCTGAAGGGCCAACAATCTAATCTCAATCCCATGCCTCAATATTTTGTGCAATAGCCTACTGTGAGGAACCTTATCAAATGCCTTACTGAAATCCATATCCACCACATCAACCACTTTACCCTCATCCACCTGTTTGGTCACCATCTCAAAGAACTCAATAAGGTTTGTGAGGCATGACCTACCCTTCACAAAACTGTGTTGACTATCCCTAATCAACTTATTACTTTCTCGATTATTTTAAATCCTATCTCTTATAAACCTTTCCAGCACTTTACCCACAACCAAAGTAAGGCTCACAGGCCTATAATTTCCAGGGTTGTCTCTATTCCCCTTCTTGAACAACAGAATAACATTTGCTATCCTCCAGTCTTTTGGCACTATTCCTGTAGACAATGACGACATAAAGATCAAAGCCAAAGGTTCAGCAATCTCCTCCCTGGCTTTTCAGAGAATTCTAGGTTAAATCCCATCAGGTAGGAGAAAGTGAGGACTGCAGATGCTGGAGTACCAGAGTTGAAAAATGTGGTGCTGGAAAAACACAGCAGGTCAGGCAGCATCCGAGGAGCAGGAGAATCAACGTTTCGGGCATAAGAAGGGCTTATGCCCGAAACGTCGACTCTCCTGCTCCTCGGATGTTGCCTGGCCTGCTGTGTTTTTCCAGCACCACATTTTTCAACTCTAAATCCCATCAGATCCAGGGGACTTATCTATTTTTAAACTTTCCAGAATTGATAACACCTCCTCCTGATGCAACTCAATCCCATCTAGTCTAGTAGCCTGTACCTCAGTATTCTCCTCGACCACATTGTCCTTTTCCAGTCTGAATACTGACAAAAAGTATTCATTTAGCGCTTGCCCTATCTACTCTGACTCCCGCACAACTTCCCACTATTAAGCTTGATGGGCCCTAATCTTACTCTCGTCATTTTTTTATCCCTGATATCGAAAGCCTTAGGGTTTTCTTTGATTCTACCCACCAATGACTTCTCATGTCCTCTCCTGGCTCTGCTTAATTCTCTCTTTAGGTCTTTCCTGGCTAACTTGTAACTCTCAAGTGCCCTAACTGAACCTTCATGTCTCGTCCTAACATAAACCATCTTCTTCCACTTGACAAGAGATTCAACATACTTATCAGGAACCCATAGCGCTGGTCCTTGAATAAGCTCCACATTTCAATTGTGCCCATCCCCTGCAGTTTCCTTCCCCATCCTATGCATCCTAAGTAAGGTACTAGTTTTGGCTAATATCCAAAGTGAGATTTTTATCAATACTTCATCCAGTTTCAAACTGACGGCCTTTCACATGTCAATAATCTGTAATAACTGTTACAGTACATGAGCACTGCAGTATCCAGTTATAGACAATTTTCTAACCAACCTGTTCAGAGAGGTTATTAAGTACGTCTGGAGCAGGTATGACTTGAACCTGGGTCTGTTGGTCCAGAGGTAGGGACACTACTGCTGTGCCATAAAATCCCCAGCCTCCAGTTACAAACTCACAGGCTCACTTGCAACATTTTAACTGCGCACCAACTGAAACAGTGAAAGAAAGCTTATACAAGACGATTCAGGGAGAACATTTGCATACCTGATACGACAGACTCCTCCTGACACCCACTTTCAAGCTAACTAAGATGTAGACTGTATCAGCCTCAAGACAAGGCATTCTATTTAATTCTGTGAAATATATTTAACATTTCAAAGCAATCTAATCATGAAATGATGTGGAGTAAGATTAGCAATGAGGCATCAACAACTCAAATTGCAAGTCAGTACACAGTTCCAGCAGGCAGTCCTATCAGTTAAATCTGAAATACTTGGTTTAATGAGATTCTGTCAATATAATGTGATGAATCCGTCAGGGAAATATTTCTGGCATGGAAACAAGCTATAATGCCTCTTCGAAGCAATTCACTTCTTGCACATACTGTTCCATGCTCCCATCAAATACTCCCAGGGCAGGGAGCAAAGGTTAGGTACTGAGTAAAGCTTCACTATGCTATTCTGTCAAACACTCCCAGAGTGGTACAACATGGGTGCAATATAAAATAAAGCTCTCTCTACATTGTCTAATCAAACACATTAGACCAGAAATGACATTATTGAGACTAACAACACAGCCATATTCAATTTCCTTACACTCCAAAAACTATAACGATATGTATGTAAACAGTGCTCTTAATATACAAGAATTCCTCTGTATATATGAGGGTTCTGTTCCTGAGAATCCCCCCAAATGAAGTTCATGTGTGCAGATCTCATTCAAAAATAGGTTAAAAAATGCAAACATTTTTTGCCTGTGGATGTCGGTTTTTGTTGTTACTTTTTCTTAGCGCAGATAGGTGAATTTACGATTTGTGATTTCACAAATACACAGAATTTATTGTAGTTTAATATACATTGGCATTTCCCAGGAACACTATAAAACAAAATTTAACATAAAGCCACAGATGGAGGTATCAAGGTAAATGTTGAATAAGTAGGTTCCATGTGACATGTTGAAGCAGGAAAGGGCGATGGGTATAAAGGTAGAGATGGGATTTCAGAGCTTAACCCGGCCAACATTAGGCAAGGCTGGAAGAGGAGGAGCGATTACAATTGGGAACGCTCAAAAAGCCGGCACCGAAGCAATGCAGTGGTTTGTAGAACTGAAGGAGATAACAAAGATCGGGAGAGGTCGGACCATTGGGAGTCCATATCCTTCAAGGAGAACATGATGTGGAGACCAGGTATACAAAGAGAGACTAGTTTCCTTGATTGACATGTTGAGAACTAGGAGGCTTCACTCAAAAATTAAAGCCAGCCTTTGCAGGAATAAAGTTAGGAAACAGTTATACACATACTAGAGTCATAGAGATATGTAGCATGGAAGCAGACCTTTTGGTCCAACTCCTCTATATCGACCAGATATCCCAAATTAATCTAGACTTATTTGCATGCATTTGTCCAATATCCCTCTAAACTCTTCCCATTCATGTATCCATCCAGATGCATTTTGAATGTTGTAATTGTACCAGCCTCGACCACTTCCTCTGGCAGCTCATTCCATACACGCACTACTGTCTGTGTGAAAAGTTTGCCTCTTAGGTCTCTTTTCAATTGTTCCCCTCTAACCTTAAACCTATGCCCTCTAGTTTTGGATTCCTCTGCCCTGAGGAAAAAAAATGTTGTCTATTCCCACTATGTTCGGGATGCCCATGACTGAGCAGTACAAAATGGCTGACAACTACCACAACTAACTCTGCAGGACATGGCTAATGGTTTTAAAGACTGTGGGAAAATGTTTTCTTAATGTAGTTTCAGCAGTAGAATAGTAGCCAGTCTGTCTAAAAGATGATAAAATGTAAAGCTGCAATTGCCAATATTTCACACTAATTAGTTGTTTCTTTTGAGTTTTTTTTAACGTCAATCTGTTATAATATTATGAGTAGGTTTTAGATAAGATTCTTCAACATAATCATACCTATAGATTCTGAAGTAGTTATAGATCTACATAGATATAAAAAAAATCATCAAAAGCTTTAAAAGGAAAGATTCAAAAACTAATTTCAGGCAATAGAAGGGGCCTCTCTTATCTCTTTAACAAGGACAGAGACTAGTACAATTAGAATGTATATTGAAACAGAACCCATTAGTTAAGAATTCTTAAACCTTACTGCTTTGTTGGAACTGATAAAAAAAATCAGTTTCCTTCTGCTTTTTGTAGTTCCTCTGTGCTGCAGTGTGTGGTGGCTCATTGAAATAATGTTCTAATGCTACTCCATTTGTGGGTATTGGGATGATTGCTTCTGTAGTTCAGTATTTGGTCTGTATGTGTTGTTTTCCTGGAGATACTGATTTGAAGTTCCTCATTGGCTGTTTGCTCTACTGCAACGTTTAGGAATGGCAGTTTGTTGTTTTCCTCCTCTTTAGTGAACTTTATGCCAGTAAGGTTATTGTTGATGGTCTTGAAGGTTTAGTCTATCTTGTTTCATTTGAACTCACAGAAGAAATGCAACAAACCATCAGACAGTCGCACCAACATTAAGCAGGAAAAAGGAAGGAAACACACTCAATACACACAAAAAGAAATCACTAAAAGGACTGAAAAAAGATAAGAACATTGTTATCCTACCTGCAGACAAAGGATGCTTGATAGTCATTTTAAATCAAAGAGACTACATTGAGAAAGCAAACGCGTTGCAGATACCAACACTTAACAATAGGTGGCGATAGACCCAGGCCCACAACCAGAGAACCAAATTACAGCTCTGCTCAAAAAGGCTTCAGAAATCTGGAGAAATAAATAAGACTGACTTCCGAAAAATGGAACCGGACAGTTCCAACACACCACACTTCTACGGATTACCCAAAATTCAGAAACCAGGAGCCCCCCCTCAGACCCATAGTCTCACTATGTGGAACACCAACTTACAGATTAGCCAAGGAGCTACACCAAAGACTAAAACACTTAGTAGAAGACTCACATCACTCCATCCACTCCACCCAAGAATTCCTGAAAACCATCAAAGACATCAAGATAGAAGAGGATGAAATAATGGTCTCCTTTGATGCAACAGCCCTGTTCACATCCATCAGCATCAACCTGACCAAGGAAACACTGACTACACTATGAGAAAAACCAAAGACACATACACCAAACTTCATCAGCAAGGACAATATCGTCAAGCTAGTGGACCTATGCCTTACCACTTCACCTTCAACAACAAAACCTACAGACAAACCAACAGAACATCTGATCTCCAGTATCAGGGTTCTTAGCAGAGGCAGTACCACAGAGACTTGAGCAAACATCTCTGCCAACCACCAAACCCAAACTTTGAGTCCACTACGTGGATGAAACCTTCATCATCACTAAATGAAACAAATTAGAGGAAACCTTCAAGACTATCAATAATAACCTTACTGGTATAAAATTCACTAAAGAGGAGGGAAACATCAACAAACTGCCATTCCTAGACGTCGCAGTAGAACAGCTAATGGGAACTTCAAACCAGCATCTACAGGAAAACAACACACAGGGACCAAATATTGAACTACAGAAACAATCATCCCAACATCCACAAATGAAGCTGCATTAGAACACTTTTTAATGAGCCACCACACATTGCAGCACAGAGGAACTATGCAGAGCAGAAGAAAATTACCTATACAGTGTATTCAAAAAGAACAGTTACCCAATGAACACAGTCCACTGATTTCTCAGCAACAAACCCAAACAAGCAGACAAAACACATCCAGAAACCCGAGCCACTCTCCCCTACATCAGAGATACCTTGGAAAATGACTGCCAAACTATTCAAACTTCTTGGCATCATGGTAGCCCACAAACCCGCCAACACTCTAAAACAGCAGCTAATGAACTTGAAAGACCCCTATACAGACAATAAGCAAAACTAACGTCATTTACAAAACACCTTGCAAGAACTGTAACAGACACTATATTAAACAGACAGGTAGAAAACTAGTCACCAGGATAAATGAAAATCAACTAGCCACAAAACGACATGACCCACTCTCACTAGTATCTTTTCATACAGATGAAGAAGGACACCACTTTGACTGGGACAACACACAAGCCAAACAAAGACACGTGTGAGAATTATTAGAAGCATGGCATTCCAACAGACACATTGTCTGGGATTCCATTTACCACCCCCTGAGGAAAAGAACAGGAAAGGGATGAAGTGTAAGGTTGTCCATTTTGGAAGGACAAATAAGAATGCAGAATACAGGGTTAACACTAGGATTCTTAGTAAGGTGGAGGAGCAGAGGGATCTTGGGGTCAATGTTCATAGATCTTTGAAAGTTGCCACTCAGGTGGATAGAGCTTGTAAGAAGGCCTACGGTGTATTCGCGCTCATTAGCAGAGGGATTGAATTCAAGAGTCGTGAGGTGATGTTGCAGCTGTACAGGACCTTGGTTAGGCCACATTTGGAGTACTGTGTGCAGTTCTGGTCGCCTCATGTTAGGAAAGATGTGGAAGCTTTGGAGAGGGTGCAGAGGAGATTTACCAGGATGTTGCCTGGAATGGAGAATAGGTCGTACGAGGATAGGTTGAGAGCGCTAGGCCTTTTCTCATTGGAACGGCGAAGGATGAGGGGTGACTTGATAGAGGTTTATAAGATGATCAGGGGAATAGATAGAGTAGACAGTCAGAGACTTTTTATCCGGGTACAACAGAGTGTTACAAGGGGACATAAATTTAAGGTGAAGGGTGAAAGGTATAGCAGGGATGTCAGGGGTAGGTTCTTTACCCAGAGAGTGGTGGGGGCATGGAATGTGCTGTCTGTGGGAGTGGCAGAGTCAGAATCATTGGTGACCTTTAAGTGGCAATTGGATAGGTACATGGATGGGTGCTTAAGCTAAGACAAATGTTCGGCACAATATCGTGGGCCGAAGGGCCTGTTCTGCGCTGTATTGTTCTATGTTCTAAGTTCTAAGTGCTGGATGTCTTGAAACGGGTAAAGGTGGATAAATCCCCAGGACCTGATCAGGTGTACCCTAGAACTCTGTAGGAAGCTAGAGAAGTGATTGCTGGGCCTCTTGCTAAGATATTTGTAACATTGATAGTCACAGGTGAGGTGCTAGAAGACTGGAGGTTGGCAAACATGGTGCCACTGTTTAAGAAGGGTGGTAAGGACAAGCCAGGGAACTATAGACCAGTGAGCTTGACATCAGTGGTGGGCAAGTTGTTGGAGGGAATCTTGAGGGACAGGATGTACATGTATTTGGAAAAGCAACGACGGTTTAGGGATAGTTAACGTGGCTTTGTGCGTGGGAAATCATGTCTCACAAACTTGATTGAGTTTTTTGAAGAAGTAACAAAGAAGATTGATGAGGGCAGAGCGGTAGATATAGTCTATATGTACTTCAGTAAGGCATTTGACAAGATTCCCCATGGGAGACTGGTGAGCAAGGTTAGATCTCATGGAATACAGGGAGAACTTGCCATTTGGATACAGAACTGGCTCAAAGGTAGAAGACAGAGGGTGGTGGTGGAGGGTTGTTTTTCAGACTGGAGGCCTGTGACCAGTTGAGTGCCACAAGGATCAGTACTAGGTCCTCTACTTTTTGTCATTTATATAAATGATTTGGATGTGAGTATAAGAGGTACAGTTAGTAAGTTTGCAGATGAAACCAAAATTGGAGGTGTAGTGGACACTGAAGAGGGTTAACTCAGATTACAACAGGATCTGGACCAGATGGGTCAATGGGCTGAGAAATGGCAGATGGTGTTTAATTTAGATAAATGTGAGGTGCTGCATTTTGGAAAAACAAATCTTAGCATGGCTTATACACTTAATGGTAAGATCCTAGGGAATGCTGCTGAACAAAGAGACCTTACAGTGCAGGTTCATAGCTCCTTGAAAGTAGAGTTGCAGGTAGATAGGATAGTGAAGAAGGCGTTTGGTATGCTTTCCTTTTTTGGTCAGAGTATTGAGTACAGGAGTTGGGAGGTCATGTTGCGGCTGTACGGGACATTGGTTAGGCCACTGTTGGAATATTGTGCGTAATTCTGGTCTCCTTCCTATTGGAAGGATGTTGTGAAACTTGAAAGGGTTCAGAAAAGATTTACAAGGATGTTGCCAGGGTTGGAGGATTTGAGTTACAGGGAGAGGTTCAATAGGCTGGGGCTGTTTTCCCAGGAGTGTCGGAGGCTGAGGGGTAACCTTGTAGAGGTTTATAAAATCATAAGGAGCATGGATAGGATAAATCGACAAAGTCTCTTCCCTAAAGTGGGAGAGTCCAGAACTAGAGGGCATAGGTTTAGGGTGAGAGGGGAAAGATATAAAAGAGACCAAAGGGACAACTTTATCACACAGAGGGTGATATGTGTATGGAATGAGCTGCCAGAGGAAGTGGTGGAGGCTGGTAGAATTGAAACATTTAAAAGGCATCTGGATGGGTATATGAATAGAAAGGGTTTGGAGGGTTATGGGCCAGGTGCTGGCAGGTGGGACTAGATTAGTTTGAGATATCTGGTCGGCATGGATGAGTTGGACAGAAGGATCTGTTCCATGCTGTACATCTCTATGACTCTATGACTCCTGACCTGTGCCTTGTAGATGATGGACAGTCTATGCAGAGTCAGGAGATGAGTTACTCACTGCAGAATTCCTAACGTCTGACTTGCCTTAAATATTGAATCATAGAATCCCTACAGTGCAGAAAGGCCATTTAGCCCATCAAGTGTGCACTGACCCCCAAACAGCATCCCACTTAGACCCACTGCCCCCCACCCTATCTCCATAACCCTACAGTTGCCATGGCCAATCCATTTAACCTACACAACTTTGGAAGATGTGGATGTACTACCTGAATAATGCAATCATGGAAACTCCCACCAAGAGCTCATTTGTAACAGGATCATCATTGACCTCTTAGATCAATCAGTCACTGAACTTTGTCAATCAGAAGGGAATCTAACTCCAGAATCAGCAGCATAATTAGCAGCAGATACCGATTGTAGAAACTTGTTCAAGAAGCATTATACAGGAAAGGTTCCACTTAATGCAGATCATTCTCTGGTGAGTATTGATAACTTAAAGCACAGAGGAGACAGACTTCTCATTTGAAAAATATTCTGTATAGGACAGTCCTATATAATCTAATGCGACAGTATCTTGTCACGGATGTGGTTCCAAAACTCCACATCAGAAAAGACAAGAGTATCCAGCCTTACTCCAACAATGTGTTTATTGTAGGAAAGTATTTCACTTCTTGAGATTGAACTACAGTCTAAAGAACACAACAAGGATCAAAGCCAAACCATTTCCAAACTGACACGTACATTCACCGTTAAAAAAAATCACACAGCACCAGGTTATAGTCCAGGTGTATTTGGAAGTACAAGCTTTAAGAGCGCTGCTCCTTTGTCAGGAAGCTAGTGGGGCAGGATCGGAGGATACAGACTTTAGAACAAAAGATTACAATTTCATGCAACTGAAATGGTATATTGAACAAAACCATGGGTTGTAGGTTTCGGTTCTTTAATATGTAAATCCCAGAAGTTTTTTAAGTCACATTCCTGAGATAACTTAAGGCTTTATTAAAAAAAAGGTGACATCTCAGCTCAGGCAGTGCATTAAAGGTGTGAGATTAGAGTCTATCTGTATTCCAGTCTTGAGTCAGACTGGTTTGACTTTCATTGTTCAGTACCTCCGTGGAAGGGATAAACTACGCCGTGTTCTTCACAGCCTGCAACACATTATCGATGAGGATGAGCATCTCGCCAAGATCTTCCCTACACCTCCACTTCTTGCCTTTAAACAAATGATTGTTCACAGCAAACTGCCCAGCCTTTAAGACAACATTGATCACAACACAGTACAACCCTGCCATGGCAACCACTGCAAGACATGTCAGAGAGTTGACATGGATACCACTATCACATGTGGGGACACCATCCACCATGTATACAGCAGGTCCTCATTTGACTTGGCCAATGTTGTTTATCTCATACGCTGCAGGCAAGGATGCCCTGAGGCCTGGTACATTTGTGAGACCAAGTAGATGCTATGACAACGGATGAATGGACACCACACGACAATTGCCAGATGGGGATGTACCCTCCCAGTCAGGGAACACTTCAACGGTCCGGAACATTCAACCTCGGGTCTTCGGTTGACTGTCCTCCAAACAAACTGGGACTCTATATACACACACACACACTCACTGAAGAAGGGCTTATGCCCGAAACGTCAATTCTCCTGCTCCTTTGATGCTGCCTGACCTGCTGCGCTTTTCCAGCAACACATTTTTCAGCTCTGATCTCCAGCATCTGCAGTCTTCACTTTCTCCTACACACACTCACACACAAGCACACATACACACACACTCTTACATATTCACATACTCATGCAGACCCTCTCTCATACACATGCTCTCTTTCAGGCACACACACATACACCCCCCCCCCCCCCCCACACTCACACTCATACGCACACCCTCTCACAGGCATATACTCCATTATACTCACGCACACACTTGATCAAGCACGTACACACACACACACTCTCTCTCTCTCTACCCTCCCCCTCACATGTAAGTCTATGTGGTGAATTTGCATTTGCAGATTTCTATTTGCAGGTACATTCTATTTTGTTCAAAAGGCGCACAATATGTAGGCAGTCAAAAGTTTCTATAATCCATTTTATAAATTCCTACTTTGGAAATAGAACCAGTCTGACTCAAGACTGGAATATATGCAGACTCTAACCTCACACCTTTAATGCATTGTCTCAACTGAGATGTCACCTTTTTTTTAAAAAACCTTAAGTTATCTTGGGAATGGGACGTGAAAGAAGTTGTGGGAATTACATATTAATGAATCGATACCTGCAACCCAATCTAAAAGATGAAAGACTTAACAGCAATCTAGGTTTGTTCAATATAGCACATCAGTTGTATGACACTATGATCTTTCGCTATAAAGGCTTATGCCCAAAACGTTGATTCTCCTGTTCCCTGGATGCTGCCTGACCTGCTGCGCTGTTCCAGCAACACATTTTCAGCTATAACTTATATGATCCTGCCCCACTAGCTATCTGACGAAAGGGCAGCGCTTCGAAAGCTAGTGCTTCCAAATAAACCTGTTGGACTATACCCTGATGTTGTGAGATTTTTAACTTTGTCCATCCCAGTCCAACAGCAGTTCCTCCACATCATATATATTCATGCCTTGGAACACAACCTTGAAGAACAGGTCAATACTACAATAGGACAAATTCCTTTACAGGTATATGGGTAACAACTACCTCTGGACAACCAGCATCATTATTTTACCCCACTCAGATGCCATTGACAGGAAAGGAGATAAGGCCTAATGTCACAGTGCATTTCTGCAGTTACATCAATGCAATACCCTTCAGCAAGTACAAGCAGGCCTTGACTCACCATTTCAAATAACCTTTCACCTCTTTACAAACATGTTATCTGCATAGAACTGAAACTGCACACCTATCTACATTTTAAAGTTCTGAATCCTCAAATGGTAGGATATATTATATCTATCTATCACAAGATATAGATTAACTGATGTACAGTCTGAGTCAGGTGATGTTATGTAGATGAAACATTTTATGATACACAGTGACACTCAGTGATGGTCTGGGTATCCGGCCAGAGAGGGAATGGTGTATCGCTTGCCAACAGACTTGATCAGGATGAGTTGGCATCATAACTATGGACTCACACCACACTGACAGCGAAACTGGAAGCATTGCTCCTATTGTTGCTGCATCTCCCACCAGCTTCCTCCCTCCCCACTGACTGCCCCCCACTTTCACCATCTCTGGACTGCCACCCCCCCGTCGGCCTGTAGCTGCATATTGCAAAGTGTGCCAAAGCCAATTGAGAGACAGAATCAGACTGGACAACCATAACCCTTGTTCTGTAAGGCTGCAATTTGCGGTATGAGGTTGTGTTACTGCATCACGATCAATTCAACATTACGCGCCAGGCAGTGACATCAGCACGCTGGCTGTGAGTGCATTGTGTGGCAACAAACACAGGCAAGGGTCTGAAACATGAGAAATGAACCCAATCTACATGTCAGCAGTTGCTAAACTAAAAGCAATCCAGTGCTCTGTTTCAGGTAGCTTATTCCATTGACCGGTACACTCTCTGCAAACTTGCCCTTTTTAAAAGTTAAATAGATTTTACAAAAAAAAAGCTACAAAGCTCCTGATGCTAACAAATCTTGCCCTCACTCTAGGCAGTATTCTGCAGAGAATTTGCTTGTCAGATGTGCTGTCATGTATAGAGAGTACAAAGGCACTCTGATTGAGAACTTCTTTCAATAGTGCTGTCCTCATTTGTGTCGAAGCTTTGTCTGTTCAATGCTTTTCTTCTCTCCCTCAGAAATCCCTCCCACTGTAGCACAGCAGTGTACGCACATTGGTGAACCATTGAATTCACCATTGTAAGCTTCTGCCTCAGCAGATTCTTTGGAGAAATAATCCATCAAACAAGTCAATCGAAATCCATCAATTGTTTTTGCATTTTCTTTGTCACGATCTTGCCTGCCCCATGAAAGCTCTCAAGGACAGGTATGTTACTGACTTGCAATATGATACATAGGAGCACAAACACAGCCTCACAGTATAGAAGGAGGGCCTTGAGATGGACAGTAAATCAGATTCAGACTGCTCCTGCCACTAAATATTGATGCTTGTTGGTTCAGTTTCTGCCTGCAGCTGTAACAAGGTCTGTTATGTTAATGTTTCTCTGAATCAAACTTGGAGAAGCTGAGGCTGTAATGCTCAAATCAGCCTTCAAACGCTACGATTTCTCGACATGTACTTTGCATGTGAGCACACTGAATAAAAAAACCAAGGCAAAGGAGTGATATAGAGGGAAGGAATTAGTTACTTAACAGAAACTGCCTGGTAGTGGCAGTTAACTGTCAATTAGCTGAAGTGATTGCCTGAATAGGTGCTAATTACTGTGAGCAGCTGAGTCAGCACTTTGAACTTGGGTCTAGCAGTAAACAGGATGTGTTGATGCACAAAGCAGTTCTAATTGCAGACTGTAAAAGTTGGGAAATCCTTGTAAGTGGGAATTTGACGTAGAGTGTGTAAGAGGTGTTACTTTTTCAGTTCATTACTTGTAATGACTTGGATTATTTGATTTAATACGATTTAGCTATATTTTAATCCAAAATAGTTAAAGGGCTACAAGATTAGTTGATTAAATAGGCTAATTGATTAAATAAATATGATGTGGTTTTATAGGGATAGCAGTGTAACTGCTGCTTGTGGAGAGTGGTGCTTTGGAGAACCACCTTTGTATTAAATGTCTGTCATGAAAACGTTCAGATCAGGGCTGTTCTGCTGTGGGACATTAAGGATGGGCAGAGATGGCAAACATTTTGATCTATGGGGAACTCACGCTATGTCTTACAGGTCTGCTCAGTGATCACAGAAACAATGATGTTATTGTCAGATAGGTAAAGGGGAGTTCAGGTAGTGCGCAAGATGAATCTTGGTGTTTGTTCTTGTCCAACAAGGAAGAGATTCTTGTGTGGATGAGGACATAGTCTGTCGAATAGTGAGCAAACAGAACACAACCTTGTAATACAGAAGTGCACTTCAGTGGAAAGGAGTGAAAAGAAATGTGGTAGTGATAGCAGACAGTTAGGGAGATAGGTACTGTACTACTCTCTGGGGCTGCACCTAAGTGTTTATTTGATGACAAGGTTAAATTGATCTCATAGCTAAAAAAGAACCTACAGGGGTAGATGCAGGAATTAAATTGTCTAAACATTAATCATGGTAGGATTAATATTACTGATTGCCTTCCACAACCTGTCTTTGTCACAGCAGTGGGATAGAGGGCCCTCCTGTGGTACAGTGGTAGTGTCCCAACCCTTGGACTATGAGGCCTGGATTTAAGTCCCACTTGCTCCAGAGGTATGTAGAAAAAATAGGCTCATAGCAGTGGGGTGTAAGTTCCCAGTTTGATTTTGAGTTCAAAGAGGTTACTAAGGAATTAAACAAAAGAACTAGGAGCAAGAGTAAGCCATCTGGCCCCTCGATCCTTCTCCGCCATTCAGAAAAGTCATAGAGTTGCAGCCATAGAGATGTACAGCAGAGAAACAGACCCTTTGGTCCAATCTGTCTATGCCGACCAGGTATCCCTACATAATCTAGTCCCACCTGCCAGCACCTGGCCCATATCCCTTCCTATTCACATACCTATCCAGATGCCTTCGAAATGCTGTAATTAGACCAGCTCCACCACTTCCTCCAGTAGGTCATTCCATACACGCTTGAAAATGTCGCCCCTTAGTCAGCTCCACTTACCCGCCCACTGACCATATCCCTTAATTTCTTTACTCTTCAAAGATATATCTATCTTTGCCTTAAAAACATTCAATGAGGTAGCCTCAACTGCTTCATTGGGCAGGGAATTCCACAGATTCACAACCCTTTGGTGAAGATGTTTCTCCTCAACTTAGTCTGAAATCTGCTCCCCCTTATTTTGAGGCTATGCCCTCTAGTTCAGGTTTCACCCACCAGTGGAAATGACCTCCCTGTTTCTATCGCATCTATTCCCTTCATAATTTTATGTGTTTCCATATGATTCCCCCCCTCATTCTTTTAAATTCCAGTGGTATAATCCCAGTCTCCTCAATCTCCCTTCATAAACCAACCCTCTCAACTCCAGAATCAACCAGAATTTAACCATCCTAGCTGCACCTTAATCCATCTCACTTGCTGGTTTACATAGATTTACATTCACAATTTACATCGATGATTTAGAATTGGAGACCAAGTGCAGTGTGTCAAAGTTCGCAGACAGCATTAAATGAGTGGGAGAGTAAAGTATACAGAGGACACTGAAAGTTTGCAGAAGAATATCAATAGGTTAAGGGAGTGGGTAAGGGTCTAGCAATGGAGTACCATATTGGTAAATGTGAGGTCGTCCATTCCGGTAGGAATAACTACAAAATGGGCTATTATTTAAATGGTGAAAAACTGCACCATGCTGCTGTGCAGAGGGACCTGGGCACCCTTTTGCGTGAATCATAAAAAGTTAGTTTGCAGGTACAGCAGGTAATCATAGAACCCCTAATTAAAAAGGCAATGGGATATTGCCCTTCATTGCTAAAGGAATGGAATTTAAAAACAGGAAGTTATGCTGTGTAGAGTGCTGGTGAGGTTACACATGGAGTACTGTGTGCAGTTTTGGTCTCCTTACTTGAGAAAGGATGTACTGGCACTAGAGGGGGTGCAGAGGAGGTTCACTAGGTCACTATGCAGATTCCTGAAATGGCATGTTTGTCTTATGGGGGAGGGTCAAACAGGTTGGGCCTATACTCAATGGAGTTAAGAAGAATGAGAGGTGACTTTTTTGAGCCATGGAAGGTTCTAAGAAGGCTTGACAGGGAAAATGCTGTTGAGAAGATGTTACATCATGGGTGGCACGGTGGCACAGTGGTTAGCACTGCTGCCTTACAGCGCCAGAGACCCGGGTTCAATTCCCGACTCAGGCGACTGACTGTGTGGAGTTTGCACGTTCTCCCCGTGTCTGCGTGGGTTTCCTCCGGGTGCTCCGGTTTCCTCCCACAGTCCAAAGATGTGCAGGTCAGGTGAACTGGCCATGCTAAATTGCCCGTAGTGTTAGGTAAGGGGTAAATGTAGGGGTATGGGTGGGTTACGCTTCAGCGGGTCGGTGTGGACTTGTTGGGCCGAAGGGCCTGTTTCCACACTGTAATGTAATGTAATGTAATGGGGTTGAATTCTAAACGGAGACGTTGTTTAAAAATAAGTGATCTTCCATTTTTGAGAGAGATATGGGGAATTTCTTCTCTTCAAGATTCTTTGGAATTGTCGTCCACAGGGGCCAGTAGAGGCTGGGTCCCTAAATTAATTACAGTTTGAGTTAAACAAACTTGTGATCGAGGCAGGAAAGGGTACTTGAGAGCAAGCAGAAACGTGGACTTAAGGCCACAATCAAATTAATCACAATCTTACTGAATTGAGGAGCAGACTCTATATGCTGACTCTGGCTCCTACTTTCTATGATCCTATTTTTGTCAGAGACAGCAATCCGCAAACTAACCCGGTTGCTTCTACCTATGTCCAGTCATACATCTAAGTCTCATTGTTAAACTGCTGCTGCATTACTATTGGAGTCTTGGCTGTGAGTTATGCAGGGTTAAAATAAATTGTTTAGACACAAAATCTAAGTTCCTTTTGCCCTTGAGATGCATTCCAATGCCTGATTAGCTTTCTAGCCAGCAGATTGATGTTAGCAGGATATTTTCAGTCAATGTTCAATAATCACATCAAGGGTCCTTTTGTGCAGATGTATCCTATTGTTCGTACTTCTACCACTTCCTGTAACTTAGTTCTTTATCTTACATTCATTCACATAAACCTCCACTTGGGATTATATAAGCAATCACTCCAGACATTTTTTTCCAGAGATTCCCTTGAATCATGTAATTACCCAAAGGGTGGAAACAAATTTCCTTCTTTATGATGTAGTTGACTCCAGAGGACGGTTCTGGCAATAGGCTACTCAACTTAGAGAACAGGAGGGGAATTAAATGGATAAGGAATTAGAGTGGAAGGAAGAGATAGCACAGGTAAGGAAGCCTCGTCTCTCTCTCTCTCTCGTTCCCATTCCCTTATCCCATCCTTGACTGTTCTAGAGGAAGTCTGTGGAAGTCAATCCCTAATGCTTCCCTTTCCACTTTTAAGACCCTCTATCAACTGTAAGGTCATAGTCAAGCATTTGGGTCATCTTTCCTGTGTCTTGGTGTGTTCACTTTGCTCACACCTCAGTGAAAAGGCATTGCACTGTTTCAATCTGAATGGTGTTTCCTTTAACAAAATGCAAGTTGCTGTTAAGTGCTGACACCCTTGAAAATAGTTCAATTAGTGTCATACAGAATGAAAACAGACCCTTCAGTCCAACTTGTCAACATCAACCAGGCATCCCAATCTGACTTACTTCCATTTGCCAACATTTGGCCCATATCCTTCCAAACTCTTCCTATTCATATTCCCATCCCAATTTCAAAGATAAGAATGTGAGTTAGGGTTAGAGAATTGGACCAGAGTCAGCCTACCAGGAAAGGTGAACCTGAGCACCAAATCCCAACACCAAGGGAAGGGAGAGGGTCGAACCTTTCTCACTGTACCCCACAAAGGGAAGGTTTAATTTCCTTCTTCCACCTCCATCCCCCTTCCCACCCACCCTTGACCCCCCCCAAGGACCTGACACAGCCTCTCACTTGTCAGGCCTATGATGAAAGATTAAGGAAGCCATCAGCAAAGAGGAAGCCTCAAAATGGGCAAACTGAAATTTCAAGATGACAGATAGAATGACAATCAATCATCAAATTTTAACAACCAACTGTTAAAACGAGGAAGGAGCAAATTACTACAAATGCCGGAATCTGTGCTGAAAACAAAATATGTTGGAGATCACAGCAGGTCAGACAGCATCCAGGCAGAGAGAGCAAGCTAACGTTTCAAGTCTAGATGACTCTTCATCAGGGCTCTGAAAGGTTAGCTTGCTCTCTCTCCCTGGATGCTGTCTGACCTGCTGTGATCTCCAACATATTTTGTTTTCAGTGTTAAAATTAGGAAGTTGGAAATAAGGAAGGATATTGGCAAAGAGAACATTTCCGAAACCAGGAAAGGACAACTTATAAAAAGGAGAAAAAGAAACTTGTACACGAGAGGTAATTTAGAAGGAAAGTGAAAATCATGTAGAAAGAGTTTCTCTGTAAAAGATGGAAAAGAGTGGTTAAAGTGAGGATTGGTCCCTTTGAGGGTGAGAAGGAGGCTGCTTTGAAGCAATTGGAGCAGGACAGCAGCACGTGGCATCACCTGACCCTGCAATAACTATCGTAACCATCACAAGATCCATAAAACATTCAGATCTGGAATGAGGTGTGAATTGTAAAAATAAAAGTGTCCAGTGTTTGGTGACATGTGTAAGATATATTCTAGAAAAGATAGAATGGGTTAACATGAGTAACAAGTCCTTGTGCTAAGAGAAGCTCAAAGTGCAAGACGATTCTGTGCAGCAGCATGTGAACAAGAACCGACCAAGAAATATCCAAGACATTTCCAGGCTCCTGCCTGTGGTGCCCAGGGCATGTTCATGACATTAAAGAGGGAGCTGAGATGTCACAGCTTGCAGACATCAGTTCAGACAGCACACACAAGCAATGTAACACACCCCGTGGTTACCATCTGAAAAACAGATTCCTTTATCACAGTAAAAGGGAATGGACAGTATGCATTATGTACTGACACTGTTGCAAATGAAAACTGGTCCCTTTCTGCATCTCCCACAAGATATATTCAGAAAGTTGGTACTGTGTAGTATAGTCTACACATGGCGGATGAACTGCTTAAAATGGGATGACAGATTATAGGACTATCTTCTCAATGGTAACTCCAGCTCACAGGGCCATCACTCATTCAAGCCCTGCCACAGCCTCACATCTCACTAAGGTTAATGGATCACAACCTTAAGCATGACGTGTATTAGATCTACCCAGGGCTCACACCCATCTCATCCTCAACAGCCACTAACCTTCCTGCTCTCTGTTCTTCCTACCTATTCACTTATGGCATCTCACCATCTCTCCTATCATACATGATAACTAACTGCCCTTGTGTCCATTGAGACGAGGTGTGGTAGCAGCAGAACATCAGGATCCTAAACCAGTCTTTTATGACACCCACTGCCAATAGACTAGAATTGAGTGAAACCATCATTCATTGACTGTAAGTTTGTTTTACTTAAAAAGGAAAGTGTCCCCCGTTGATTCACAGAAGTAAATCCAATTTCTTCTTGGTTTGTTTCTCTTTACTTTTTCTGTTGTTCAAGAAAAGTTAATGTTTATAGCTGAGTAAAGGCTTTCCATCATGTCCCCATAACAGAGAGAACAGCACTTCCTTAGTCAAGGTTTCGAACAGGGAACAGCATGAAGCACATCTAGCCTCTGTACCTATGTCCCTGCAGGTGGTGATGTAAAGTAGGACTACATTGATTAAGCGCTTCGACTTCAGTTGAGGTGTTACCTGTCACACCTATGTGTCCTCAAGAAAGATCTTTTATCTTTCTCTTCCATTACGTGAAGGACTGTTCATTGTGGCCAGTGAGTGCCTTGATGCCAACAGCTGAAATCCCAAAAGGCCCCGTCAATAGCAAGTACGTACACCATTGGTGAGTACAAGATAGCATGGGTGCAGTGTCATCGAGGCACTGTACATAATGAGGTCAGTGACTGTGAACTAAATGAGCTAACTGACCAGAACCCACAGAACTCCTCAAAATTTTGTTAAAATCCTTTGATTCTTTCATGTCACTCAGCATTTGCTGTGCAATTTCAGTTTCACTAACCTCAGTACGATTTCCTGAAACAATTGAAGATGGCATAACTTATTCCCAACCAAATCTTTTGCAATTAAGAGATCATCACCACCAACAGACAAATTATGAGCATCACTAACAATTACATGACAGGTAATTAAGTCACATTTTAACTTTACTGTACACAAAGGAAAACGTAAACAATTTCCATCAATACCCTCACATCAATATGTTTTTATTAAGCAAACATTCTAAAGAGAAATTCCCATCACTTGCCAATATGTGTTGATTCTGTGAGTATTTGCGGCCTCATCAGGCAAAAGTAAGGACATTTCATCTTGAAATAGAAACCTTCCATAATTCCCTGGACCCAGATCTATTTTATCGGTAAGAAGCTTTGTTGTAAACTTTACTTCTTGAGATTAGATTCCCTGCAGTGTGGAAACAGGCCCTTCGGCCCAACAAGTCCACAATGACTCTCCATAGTAACCCACCCAGACCCATTTCCATTTCTTGGAACAATATTTTCTGAGGGAGTACTTTGCAACTGTGTCTTGTTTTTCATTTTCTAACCCTAAGCCTCACACACCTCTCTCTATTACAAAGATAACATGTTGATTCCTTTTACTCAAACTTACCTTCAGCTTTCTTATTGCCACATTTCCCTCACTAGGCTCAGGTTACTTATCGCTCTGGTCTCTCTTTGAGGTCCCATACAAAGACCTCTTAGTGACATGCTCGTAGGATAACTCCCAGCCGTCTGCCATTACTGCAGCCTCCGTTGCCTTAGGAATGTTGTGGGTCTTCCAGGTAGGATCTTATTCCGAAATGAGGCACTATTATAAATTTTGCATCAGCATCACCTCTTTACAGTTTTCCAAATTTTGTTCAAAATGCATTGACTGTAGCAGCTGTTGGAAAATACCACAAACATTGACTGTTCTTCCCAAACTTTTCCCAAATGTCTGCCACTAACTCATTGGCATCAAAAACAGCACTTCTGAGTATATCGTTGTCACCAGACTGTTACTCTGAAGGAGCTAACAGCACCTCCTAAGATTTTCCTACAAATCCATTATGCAATAGAAAGGGCCAATATTTTCAGGCTACTGCAGCTTTATGAATGATACAGAACACACACCAAATCCTTCGCGGAATTAAGGCAATGAACAAATAATCATTGCCAATTGAAGAACAGTAAGTAACCCTTTGGCATCCTTATATTTTATCATTGTCTCCTGTTCATGTAACCAAGCCTTTTCTCTGCCTGGTTCAGTTTTTCTTTCTTCTCTTTGAGATTCAAGTTTGTATTTCTTTTATTTCTCTTTCGACCATTTTTCACTCTCCTTTACTTTGCAATAATAATTCAATTTTTTTGCATTTCTCTATCTCTTTTTTGTCAAAGTTATATCATTTGTAATTGAAGCTAACCTAACTCAGCTTGGTCAGAAATCTCATGACACCAGGTTATAGTCCAACAGGTTTACTTCAAGTCACAAGCTTTTGAAATGCTACTCCTTGATCACCTGATGAAGGGGTAACACTCTGAAAGCTTGTGATTTTGAATAAACCTGTTGGACTATAACCTGGTGTCAAGAAACTTTTGATATTGTCCACCCCAGTCCAACATCTCCACATCATAACTCAACTTGAATGCTTTTAGGACCATTCCTTTCCCAGTGAGGGTGCAATGCCGAGACGATTCCTCACTAATCTCCTCGTTTTTCACTCCTGTTTTCAAAGCAGCTCCTAATTTTGCTGCTGCAGCCTTCAAGTTAATCTTTGTTAATTGTTGCATGGCACAAACATGAAAGTTTTCTCAAAACACAGTTGAGCATTGAAAGTGGCCCATATTGACTTTTCACCGAATGCAGCAAACGTTAATGTCAAACCTTATTTATTTCAACCCTGGGACGTTCCAGTGTGCCCATTATTATAACGGTGGGGCTGAGAACCTTTGTGTAGTTTCACTGTGACCAAACATTTTGTGTTTGTTCAAGCTACTGATATCATGCGGAGATATTTGCCAACACGGTCTTCAGCAGGAGATCAGCTCAATCTTAATAAATAGTGTCAATAAATTGTGTAGTACTTAATAGCTATTAAATTTGAAATATGCGTTGGTCTCTGGTGAGGTATCATGCTCAACATTAAAGTAAGTCTCAATTACTACCATTGAAACATTCGTAATAAACACAGAACCAGTATTGAAGTTTTCTCTTTCCTTTATTCATTCATAGGATGAGGGTGTCGCTGGCTAGGCAGCATTTATTCCCCATCCCCAATTGCCCAAAAGTCAACCACATTGCTGTGGATCTAGAGTCACATGTAGGCCAAACACCAGGTAAGGATGGCAGTTTCCTTCCCTAAAGGGTATTAGTGAACCAGACAGGCTTTTCCAACAATCGATATTGGTCATCATTAGACTCTTAAATTCACACTTCTTTTTTATTAACTGCAAATTCTACCATCTGCCTTGGCAGGATTTGAACCTGGGTCCCCAAAACATTATCTGGACTTCTAACTTAATAGTCCAGTGATAATACCATTGGGACATCACCTCCCCGAGGCTCATTAGCTCATCTCAGGAATACTCCAAAGTCAATATGGGCCACTTTCAATGCTCAAGTGTGTTTTGAGAAAACTTTCATGTTTGTGCCATGCAACAATTAACAAAGATTAACTTGAAGGCTGCAGCAGCAAAATTAGGAGCTGCTTTGAAAATAGGATTGTACTTAATGTGTCAGTAGACTGTTTCAGGTACAAACTATCTTATTACAATACCACTTTACAACATCAAAGTTCAATTCTACAAGAACTCCCAGTTTGTTACCATTCCAAAATATTGTGGTTACTTAAAAAATGTTGAGAATCCAAACCATGGATCGAAAAAGCCAAAAACCAAATTTCATATTTTAAGACTTTTAGTGTACACAAGATTAAGAGTTGTGAAGTGGAAATAAATTGCTTCAAACTTTTATGCAATGACTGATTAACAGTATTATGGACCAGGCCCGATCTCCTCAAAACATGTGAAGAAGGAAGCCCAGACCCTACCTTTTCTCGTTGTTTTAAGCAAGTGTAGAGTGGATATTCCAGGACGGATGCAGCTGGCCCAACCACTCAGTTTTAAACAAAACAGAATTTATTTACAGCGTACCGGATTAAACGCAAACAAAAGAGCACAACACAGGATAACTTAGCCTATCCAAAAACCCAACAGACTATCTCAACTTACTAATGCTGTTACAAATGCCTGTAACAGTCCTCATAAACATTCCCTTGGCAAAAAGGTAAAATCAGACATAGGTTCTTACAGGAGAGAGAGAGATGACAGAGAGATTTAGCATGGAACGTCCTTCCACTGTAGCTGTTTCCATGGAGTAGTTAAGGCAGTTGAGACTGACCAGCAGGCTGCTCAAACCAAAACAAACCAGAGAAAAGCTGTGCTGGCGCAACTGGCCACTCCCTTTTCATTGTACAAGGGTAATTTTTTTTAAGTCAATAAGTCCAGACATATCGAACCTCTGTCTTTACAATCCCTCTGAAATAAAAGCCAAGGACAACATAAACTTGTTAAAGGAGCAGCATCATCACAACAGTTTCTGAGAAGGTAAGCGAGCTAACATATTTCAAAGAGATTGATGAACATTTGGTTTGTTTAGTTGATGACCTGGGACTAGCTCCCATACTGTTCATGACTCTTCGGGGCTGCTATGAACCATGTAAATTAATGGAACAGGCTCTAATCAACGAAAATTGCCAATGCTTTGAGATGCCCACTGCTACCAAACTGGCCTATCCCACAGTGATGAACATTTATGGAAATAAGAATGGGATGGCCCCACATACTATTCTTAATGGACTCCAAACTCACTCCAATTCACAAAAATCCATGCGTAAGAAGGATACACTTACCTTCAAGGGGGTGTGAAATGAAGGTTCACTGGACTGAGGATGAAAGAAATGCCTTATGATGACAGAATAAGCAAAATGTCCCTATCAGGTCAGGACTTTAAATAAATGAGGAATTACCTTATTCAAATGTGTGACGTTTTCAAGAGCTTACAAGATAATTACTGATCAGCTGTTCTCCTGGTTGGAAGACCTAGGATTAAAGGATATTGTCACAGGATAAGGGGATTGTCATTACAAACTCAGAAGAGAAGAAACTGTCTCCATTTAGAGGTTTATGATTTTTTTGGAATTTGGGAGTAATATCAAAACCAAACAGCCTATAACTGTTCCTGTTCCTTATGTATGTTTATGTTTCATTTTGCTTCTCTTTGTGTTTCCTCAGTAGATAAGTATCAAGCCACCAAACTTGCATAAGAGGTTACTCAACACAAAAATATGTAGGTTCACTTGTTCAGAATTTAGGAAGTTGTTGGCAGTATTACACAGTTGGAGAACTTGCATGCATGTCAGAGTGGGAGCTTCTTCAAGTCTAAGGGCTGGATGTTCATGGGGATGGAAGGTGTCCTCAACTGAACCAAAATGGCACCAAAGTGGTGATCTGAAAGTCCTGCTCTCAAACCCATCATCAGTCAATTTCACAAGAAGAGAGTGGGGATGGGTCATCATTTGCAAATATAAAGTGCATCAGTCTTCAAATAGAAGCATTTTTATAGATTTGGTTCTGCAAAACGTGACTCATTTCGATATTTGAACAAAAGAACAATGTTGCCAGATTGTTTTGGGGAAGTAGTGTAGTCTTTTTGAGAGGTAAAGGGCCTAATGAAAGTGCAATACACATTTTGAGATGAATCAAGTGCACTTTGGGAGAGAGACAGTGTGCTGTGAAATCATTGAAATAGATGTGAATGTGCATTAAAAGTGGGTAAACTGATTGGATCCATCACACTATCAAAGCATTTAAATCCTCGTGCTTAAAAAAAATTAAAAGAAACAGTCTGTTGGGATTGATTGGAATTTTAATCGATGATTATTGGATAAGAGTTATCACTGCAGGATTTGTGTTGCATCACTGATTTCAAAACCAATTATTATCACAGTGTCGTGCCTGTAATTTGTGGGATGTAGGTGTCCCTGGCTGGTCAGCAGTTCCTGAGGTCTGTCCTTCATTGACACTAGACATGTTGATATGGAGGATATGAGGGCAAAGGGAAGTGGATAAAAGATAATTGGATGGCTCAAGTTGGCAGAGAGTTATAACGACCCATGGGCGTGGAGGGGGTAAGCATGAATGGGGCATGGGGAGTGGGACGTGACGGGTATGAGAGGCTCAGGGTGTTCTTTTGCAGTTGTTTACAGTTGGAATAAAGGCTTGTACCACTGAGGTGGGCCTTCCACAGGCACAGAACAGATCTGCAGCTGACAGCTTCTGCATTGTTTCGAGGGCGGGGGAGCAGGCTTGACTCCAGTGTGAACCAATCCTGCCCCCCCCCCCCCATAGCCCCATCTTTCCCCTGCTGATTTGAGTTGTTTCCTGCTGGTTTGAATTGTTTCCTGCTGGTCTGAGTCCTTTCCTGCTGGTCTGAGTCATTTTCTGTTGCTTGCAAAGAGAATTACACTGCAACAGGACACAGTGTATAATTTACTGCAGAAAAGACTTCACCAACAACTCTTTAACCTCAATCAGTAGCATTCTACAGCAACCAGATCTCATCCTTAAGGGGAAAAAAATCACCTTGCATTCAGCTGGCACCAAAACAGAAGGATAACACATTGTGTGGTACACAGTGTGACATTCTCCCTCTTTTTACCTTGTTGCATTCTCTGAATAACTGTGACTAGCAGCATGGAAGACTGAACCAGCTCATTTTCAAAAAATTGTAAAAATTACATTTACTTCCAAAATTCCCAGTTTATTCCAAGATAAAAGAGCCTCTTTACTTAAGTAAAGATTGGAAAGTAATTATACCACAGAATGCTAATTGGCTTCTCCAGTGACAATCTGTCAGAACTCAGAATGTATATTTAAATATCTGTCAGTATATTCACATTCATTATTTCAAGGGATATTCATGTGCTCAAAAAGGGGGAAAGATATACAGCAGTGAGAGACGTTCATTAATAGCAGAAGAACAGAGCTGGCGAGTTTAGTCTCTGTGATGCATCACAGCTCCTACAGTTGTGAGAAAGCTAACTCCTTCAGTACTGTCCTAAACATGGCAGTTTGACACATACACTGTAATTACACCAGCACTCTTTACATCTGTGTTGCCTTAAAACTGCAAAAAAAATTGTCAAGTTTCCCAGCATCTCCTTGAGGAGAAAGATGTGCAGCAGATGTCAAAGGATGAAAAGGAGTAACAACCACGTGCTCAACTCTCTCACTATTTCTCAAATGAACTTTTATCAAACTGCATTTGGAAGCTTGCTCATATTCTTTGTTGAACTGAGAGACTAAGGCGCTCAATATACCCAAGAAGGATGGACGCTAGCAAGTCTGGCCAAACACTGATCCAACGGTCTTGAGCAGAGCCTCATCCTTACAAGTTGAGTTAGAAGGCTCACTGTGTCTCACAGCTGTTTATGTCTGATATCACTATCAGGGGGTCATAACTCTACCCTATCATATAGACTACAGGGACCATGCATTGGGAGTAGGGCCAGATGATTGGAGGGTGGCAAATGTTATTCCCTTGTTCAAGAAAGGGATTAGGAATAATCCTGGGAACTACAGACCAGTCAATTTTACATCGGTGGTAGGCAAATTGTTGGAGAGAATTCTGAGGGACAGGATTTATAAATACTTGGAAAACCATAGTTTGATTAGAGATAGTCAGTATGGTTTTGTGAGGGGCAGGTCATGCCACACAAACCTTATTGAATTATTTGAGGATCTGACAAAACACGTTGATGAAAATAGAGCAGTGGATGCAATGTACTTAGATTTCAGCAAAGCATTTGATAAGGTTCCCCACAGTAGGTTCATTCAAAGTAAAGAGGCAAGGGATACAGGGAAACCGATCTGTCTGGATACAGAATTGGCTGAGCCATAGAAGATAGAGGGTGGTGGCAGATGGAAAGTATTCAGCCTGGAGCTCGGTGACCAGTGGCATTCTGCAGGAATCTGCTGAGACTTCTGCTGTTTGTGATTTTTACAAATGACTTGAATATGGAAGTAGAAGGCTTGGTTAGTAAGTTTGCTGATGACACGAAGGTTGATGAGTTGTGGATAGTGTGGAGGGCTGTTGTAGGTTGCAACGGAACATTGACAGGATGTAGAGCTGGGCTGATAAGTAGCAGATGGAGTTCAACCTGGAGGAGTGTTGGAAGGTCAAATTTGAATTCAGAACACATGGTGAAACGCAGGATTCTTGGCAGCTTGGAGGAGCAGAGGGATGTTAGAGTATATGTCATAAATCCCTCAAAGTTGCCACCCAGGTTGATTGGCCTGTTAAGAAGACGTATGGTGTGTTGGCCTTCATTAGCCGGGGGATTGAGTTTAAGAGCCGTGAGTTATGCTTCAGCTCTATAGAGCCCTGGTTCAAGCACACTTGGAAAATTGTGTTCAATTCTGATTGCCTCATTATAAGAAGGATATGGAAGCTTTAGGGAGGGTGCAAAGGAGAATTACCAGGATGTTGCCTGGGCTGGAGGGCATGTCAAGAAAGGTTGAGGGAGCTATGGCTTTTCTCATTGGAGTGAAGAAAGATGAGAGGTGACTTGATAGAAGTGTACAAGATGATGAGAGGCATAAATAGAGTGGATAGTCAGACACCTTTCCTCAGGGCGGAAATGGCTATCGCAAGGGGCCATAATTTTAAGGTAATTGGAGGGAGGTTTAGGGGAGATGTCAGAGGTAGGTTCTTTACACAGCGCACGGTGGTTGTGTGGAATGCACTGCCAACAGTGATAGTAGAGTCAGATATATTAGGGACATTTAAGCGACTCTTGGATAGGCAAATGGATGTAAAATGAGAGGTATGTAGGTAAGTTGATCTTAGAGTAGGATGAAAGGTCACCACAACATTGAGGGCTGAAGGACCATTCACGTGCTGTACTGTTCTATACATTTTCAATCTCTGTCCACCTCAACTGGGACTGGCAACTGAAACATACCACCTTGTTACCCTGTTCAAGGATTCAAATAGACAGAACTAATCCCACAATTGTGTGCTGATATCTACATTTTGCAGGCCTCCATAACTAATGGTGAGTTATCGGGGATACTTAGCCAATTCACTGGAGGAGGACACTCTACAAATAAACTCATCCTCAACAATGGGGGAGCCCAACACTTCTGTGCAAACAACAAGGCTGAAGTATGTGCCAACATCTTCAGTCAGAAATGCCAAGTGGACAACACATCTGGAGAAGATTTGAGATTAGTATTTTAAACTTTCAATAGGGCACGCATGAAAGCTGAGGTGGCTGCTGTGAATTGGGAAATGGGCTAGGGCATAGATCAACACAGATACAGAGGCAGACATTTAACAGGATGTTTTAGAACGCTCAGACAAAAGTATATTCCAAATATGTAGAAAAATACCGAGGTTTCGACCCACCACGCATGGTTAACTAAAGACGTTCAAGGAAGTATCAAACTTAACAAAATGAATATAACTGCACAAAAATGAGTAGGAGGTCAGATGATTGATTTGAAGAACAGCAGAAAATGACTGAAAGATTTATCAAAAAAAATAAATTAGCGAGCAAGAAATGTAAAAAAAAATGTTAGCCAAACCTCCTACAGGTTTTGAAAGCGGAAAAGAGTAAATACATTTTTGAGTTCTGTGTTAAGGTTACTGGATCTGAAATGCTAACTCTGCTTTCTCTTCAGAGATTCTACCAAACCTGCTGAGCGTTTCTAGCAACTTCTGTTTTTATTTCTGATTTACATCATCTGCAGTTCTTTCGGTTTTCATAGAGTAAATGAAGTGTTGGTCCAACTGTAAGCAAAGGTGGGGAGTTTTACTAAGTTATAGGGAAATGATGAATGAAATGATAAAGATTTTGCTTCTGTCTTCAGTATAGATAAACAAAAATATTCCCAGTAACACCTGGAAGAAAGGAAGAAGCTTGTTGAAATGACATATAGAGTCATAGAGTCATAGAGATGTACAGCATGGAAACAGACCCTTCGGTCCAACCTGTCCATGCCGACCAGATATCCCAACCCAATCCAGTCCCACCTGCCAGCACCCGGCCCATATCCCTCCAAACCCTTCCTATTCATATACCCATCCAAATGCCTCTTAAATGTTGCAATTGTACCAGTCTCCACCACATCCTCTGGCAGCTCATTCCATGCATGCACCACCCTCTGCCGTGAAAGAGTTGCCCCTTAGGTCTCTTTTATATCTTTCCCCTCTCACCATTCAACTCGAGAAGAGAGGAAGGCGAAAAGTAGGACATTTAGGTCAGTTGTGAACATCTGTAGTTGAATCAATAATTAAGAAGGTTGTAGCTTGTCACTGAGAAAAAAATCAGGTAATTGGGAAAAGCCAGTATAACTTTGTGAAAGGGAAATCGTGTTTAATAAACTTATTGGAGCTCTTTGAAGGAGTAACATGAGTTCTGAACGAGGGCCTTTCAATGTACTGCATTTGAATTCCCAGAAAGTATCTGACATTGAAAGTAAAATCACATGATTTAGGGAGTAACAAACTACCATGGATTGGAGATGGCTGGCTCACAGAAAACAGGGACTGCACATAAATAGGTCTCTGTCTGATTGGCAGGGTGTGGTGTGTGGAATCCCACAGGGATCTGTTGGGGTCTCAACTTATATAACGTATTTCAATAAATTAGATGAAGGGAGAAAATTGGGGAGCTAATATTACAGATAACACCAAGAGAGGTCGGAAAGTATGATGTGAAGGAGAAATCAGCAGGCTGAGGCCCACTATAGGTAGGTTGTATGTTTGGTGAAAATTATGGCTGGTGGAGTAGATCAGGAAAATATAAAATGGTTCACTTTGGAAGGAAGAATAAAAAAGCTGTATAGCACCCAACTGGAGAATAACTTCAGAATTCTGAGGTGCAGAGGGATCTAAGTGTTCTACAGCATGTGTACAAAAGGTTAGTGTGGATAATGGAAGCTATCCTTTATGATGCGAGAAATTAAATATTAAACATGAATGTTTCCATTCTACAGAACATTTGGGGATCACATCTTGATAGTTTGATTTAATTTATTACTGCCATGTGTACTGAGGTACAGTGTTGTCTTATGCACCTTACAGGTAGATCGTAATGTACAAGTGCACCAGGGTAACAGAGCAGAGTGCATGATACAATGCCACAGCAGCTGAAAAAGTGCAGAGAGAGAGAGATCAATCTTAACATTAAGGAGGTCTATTCAAAAGTCTGATAACAGCAGGGAAGAAGCTGTTCTTGAATCTGTTCATATGTATACACACTTTATATTTTTAGCCCAATGGAAGAGGGTGGAAGAAAGTGTAACTGGGGTGGGAGGGGTCTTTCATTATGTTGGTTCCTCTCCCGATACAGCGGGAAGTATAGACGAAGTCTATGGATGAGAGGCTGGTTTGCGTGATGGACTGGGCTGTAAATTTCAGTCTGGGAAGAGCAGTTACCATATCAAGCTGTAATGTTTTCTATGGTGCATCTATAAACATTAGTAAGAGTCTTTATGGACATGCCGAATTTCCTTATTCTCCTGAAGAAGGAGAGGCATTGCTGGGCTTTCTTGACCACAGTGTCACCGTGGGTGGATCAGGACAAGTTATTGATGATCATCACGCCCAGGAACTTGATGCTGTCTACCATCTCCACCTCAGTACCATTGATGCAGATGGGGAATGCCCTCTACTCTGCTTCCTGAAATCAATGACCAGTCATCTTGCTGACATTGATGGAGAAATTGTTGTCTTTTAAATCATGTCGTTAAGCACTCTATCTCCTTCCTGTACTCTGTCTCACTGTTGTTTGAAATCCGACCTACAACAGTGGTGTCGTCAACAAACTTGCAAATGGAGTTATTGTGAGAATTTCACCCCGCAGTCCTGTACGTATTAGGAGTATGGTAGGAGGCTGAGTAGGTAGCCTTGCGGGGTACCAGTGTTGAGGATTAACATGGAGGAGGTGTTGTCACCCACCCTTACAGACAGTGGTCTGTTGGTCAGGAAGTCCAGAATCCAGTTACAGAGTGGGAGAGCAGAAGCCTAGGTCCTATAGTTTGGCGACGATTTTGGTTGGAATTATGGTGTTGAAAGTGGAAGTGTAGTCAATAAATTGGAGCCTGATGTAAGTATTCTTGTTGTCCAGGAATGAGAGTTGAGCCAGGGAGATGGTGTCTGCAGTGGACCTGTTCCACTGATGGGCAAAAATTGCAAAGGATCAAAGCAATCTGGTAAACTGGAGTTGATATGAGCCATGACTAATCTCTCAAAACGCTTCATAATTCTAGAGGTCAGAGTCACTGGGCAGTAATCATTGAGGTGTGCTGCATGCTTTTTCTTTGGCACTGGGATGATGGTGGCCTTCTTGAAGCAGGTGGTGATTTCAGATCATAGTAAGGAGAGGTTGAAGATGTCTGTGAATATTCCCACTAGCTGGTCCGCACGGGATCCGAGTGCACAGCTGGGGACTCCATCCATTAAACTGCCCAGACGTGATTGTTGCTATGTGACAACCTTCATACAGAAAGGTGCCAGAAACAACATTTTTAAAAGTTTGTCTCTTACTTCCCTCCTTTAAGACATGTTTTAAATATTGGCTTTTGAGCAAGTGTTTGGCTCTAACAACTCCTCATAGAATCCCTACAGTGTGGAAACAGGCCATTTGGCCCAACAAGTCCACACCAACCCTCCAAAGAGCATCTTATCCAGACCCATCCCTCTACTCTATCCTAGTGACCCTGCATTTCCTGTAGTTAATGCACCTCACCTACACATCCCTAAATGTTATGGGCAATTTCCCATTGCCAATCCACCTAACCTGCACATCTCTGGACTGTGGGACAAAAACTGGAGCACTGAGTGGGAACCCACAGACACAGGGAGAATGTACAAGCTCCACACAGACAGTCACCCAAGGTTGGAACTGAATGTGGGTCATTGGTTCTGTGAGGCAGCAGTGCTAACCACTGAGCCACACCACCATCCTCATGTGACTAGGTGTAAAATTCTATCTTCTCATGTCTTTGTGATGTGGTGCAAGATATGTTACCACACTAAGGAGTTCCATAAATAAATGTTGCTGATGTGAATCCCACTGGCTGGGCTTCCATCCAAGCACTACTTGATGATTTGAGAAGTTATTTCAGCTGTTCATAATGGTATGTGGACTGGAGTCACATATAGGCCCAGCCTGGGTAAGATTGGCATGTTTCAACTTCATGGAGACATTTACTGAAAGATTTGCTATTGAAGTAAATTTAATCCCACAACTATTGTGATTAGTAGGCCGCGTGGTGAAGCTGTTCTCAGATTTCCGTTTGGGTATCAGAAAGGGAACATTTACAGTGAGTAGACTTGAAACCAAAATCACTTCAGGATTTGACGGAGTCACCCGATTTATTGTATCCTGAATATCACTGGAAGGAGAAAGCACCACTGGATTAACATCCCAGTAGCATTTCCACAGCAGAGGTATTGTGTCAGAGTGAGTAATGTCTCTGTCTCTGTCTCTGTATCTGTCTCTGTCTCTGTCACTGTCCCTGTCTCTGTCTTTGAGCTAGAAACTCTGGCTTTCAGTTCCACTCCACAATCAATGGCCATGGAATGTGTGTTCACCATTAAACAGGTGAATTGTTGGTTTGTAAATCTTTCTGATTCACTAACTGAGGTGACTCTCCCAGATGGCCTTGCTGGGTATAACGTGGTGTTCCTCAAGCTGTGACCTCTAGCTGTTGCCAGGAAAACCCAGCAATGAACACAGACATGAGCACCTGCTTTGTCTGCCTCATGTGACATTAGATTCTGGAAAACTTCTAAGTCACTATGCCAGGGCATAAATGAGATAAATTACCAGCCACTATATTTCTGGTGTGCTATTGGAGTCAGCAATATTAGTCAAGACAACTTCCTACTCATCAAATAATACATAGGATCTCTATCTCCACTAAAGCAGGTCTCTTACCACATACAAATGGAACCTGTAATCCAGATTGACACATCAGTGCGGCCCTCTCTCACAAATACAATGAAGTGTCTGTCTGGATTATGTGTTGAAACCCTAGAACTGGAAGTTGAATCCACCTTTCTGATTCCAAGTGCTGCCAGCTGAGACAAACTTATATGACTTGTAGTTAAGTGGTGCCTCATTTGGATTTTAAAAGTCAAACTCCACTCCTGAGCATGTTTGAGAATGTTAATCCAGACAGACAGCTATATGAGAAAGCCAATGTGTCAATGTAGCAAGACAATGGTGAATTTTGATCAGAAACAGTGCAACAAAATTGTGCAGTAAATCTATGCACCAAACGTCACATCCACAGCAAATGTGAGTGGAGATAGGGTCTATAGCAGTGGAACCTCACTTGCACAATTCTCTCATCCTGCAAAGCCAGATACTCCCCAATGAGGGGATTTGGCTCAATCACAGAATACTCCCTTTGATTTAAACACAGTTCAGAGGGAGAGTGGAGGGAGATTATGTCGGAAGGAAAATTTCAAAGTTTGCTGCAGCACTGATACAATAAGTAATAACATAGGGAATGCAGTCCCTGTCATCACTTGGCATTCTCTAGATGCAGAAAGCAACCAGAAAGTGGCTCAGACAATGCTCAAGGTTGGTGATGGCAGGGTCACTTTGATGGGCAAAGGCGCAGATTCATTTCTGCTGGAAACTGAGAGATCAAAGGGGCAAATACATGAAGCACAGCTTTGTAAACTCTAACTTTGTAAACTCTAACTTTGTAAACTCTAACTACTTTTCATTTGGAAACTTCTCCACACATTTGCAGTGTGTTGAGAGTGACCATGCTGCTGCATCAAATATTGGTCAATGACAGCTTGCAGCTGGCCACTTTGCTGGCTAAACTGCTATTGTTAGCTCAGTGAGGCAGAAGTTAGCAGCAACAGCTTAAATTGAGGCAAGCATTGTTCACAGGCACCCCATCATTTGGCATCATTTGGGGAAGCCTCAAAGGAAGGTGTGGGATGAGAGAAACAACACCACTTCATATGGCATACAACAATGGCCTCTAGCGAAGGGCAAGTTTCATCATCAAAGTGGGTTTGGGATGGGAAGGAGGTTGGAGACCATCAGGCATTCCCTTTTCAAAGTCGTGTGTGGATCCCTGAGTGAACACAGCACCTTCACTTGGTTATTGCACTTGCTGTGGCCAGGGCTGTGGTGGAGCAGATGTAGGGGCTGCTGAAGGTCTAGGTCTGCAGCCTAGACCCCTCTGGTGGTGGACCCTTCAGAGTGATCCAGAGAGAAGGTGCAGCACCATCCCTGCCTTGCTCTGCTGTGCTCTGCACCGTCACAGCTGTCAACAAGGCAATGTAAAAGACCAGAAGCCAGGGGGAACTGAAGTGGTCATCCAAGTAGAAAGATGAGGGCACTGAGCTGGAAGAATCTCTCCTTGTGCTTGACAGAGCTCAGCTGATCAGTGGTGGAGGCATGTACTGATCCCATTCTGAAGTCTTTGCAGCATTATCAGGGAAGGTTCCAGAATCTGAGGCTGCAATGATCGAGGTATCAGATCTTGCGGTGGGAGAGCACTTTGGTGACAGTGATCACAACTGCCTCACATTTACCATAGCCCTGGAGAGTGAAAGGAGCAGTTACCAAGGGAAGATATTTAATTGGGGAAAGAGAAATTATGATGCTATCAGACAGGAGTTGGGAAGTACAGACTGGGAGCAATTGTTCCACAGAAAGGGCACAGCAGACATGTGGAGACGGTTTAAGGAGCAGTTGTTGAGAGTGATGCACAAATTTGTTCCTCTGAGACAGGCAAGAAGGGGTAAGATTAAGGAACCTTGGATGACGAAAATAGAGGAACTTCTCGTCAAAAGGAAGAAGGCAGCTTATGTAAGGTGGAGGAAGCAAGGATCTAGCACAGCTTTAGAGGATTACAGGCTTGCTAGAAAGGAGCTCAGAAATGGACTGAGGAGAGCCAGGAGGGGACACGAGAAAGGCCAGGCAAGAAGGATTAAGGAGAATCCAAAGGCGTTTTACTCATACGTGAGGAATAACCGAATGATCAGGGAGAAGGTAGGGCCAATCAGGGATAGCGGAGGGAACTTGTGCGTGGAGTCTGAGCAGATAGGGGAAGCCCTAAATGAGTTTTTTGCTTCAGTTTTCACTAAGGAAAGGGACCTTGTTGTGATTGAGAACTTTGAGGAGCTGGGATACAGGCTTGACCAGATCAAGATTGATGAAGATGATGTGCTAGAAATTTTGGAAAACATTAAGATTGATAAGTCCCCAGGGCCAGACCAGATTCCCCTCCCACTCCACCAAGGACATGCAGGTCCTTGGACTCCTCCATCGCCAGACCATGGCAACACGATGGCTGGAGGAAAAGCACCTCATCTTCTGCCTAGGAACCCTCCAACCACAAGGGATAAACTCAGATTTCTCCAGTTTGAAACGTCGATTCTCCTGCTCCTTGGATGCTGCCTGACCTTGCTGCGCTTTTCCAGCAACACATTTTCAGCCCAGACCAGATTCATCCTAGGCTGCTCCGGGAAGTGAGAAAGGAGGTTGCTAAGTCGCTGGCAAGGATCTTTACCTCCTCACTCTCCACAGGAGTCGTACCGGAGGATTGGAAGGAGGCAAATGTTGTTCTTTTTTTCAAGAAGGGTAATAGGGAAATCCCTAGCAATTACAGACCAGTCAGTCTTATGTCTGTGGTCAGCAAAGTTGTGGAAAGAATTCTGAGGGATAGGATTTATGACTATTTGGCAAAGCATAGCGTGGTTAAAGGCAGTCAGCATGGCTTTGTGAGGGGCAGGCCATGCCTCACAAATCTTATTGAGTTCTTTGAGGAGGAGTCAAGACAGGTCAACAACGGTCAAGCAGTGGATGTGGTGAACATGGACTTCAGCAAGGCATTTGATAAGGTTCCCCATGGATTCAGAATTGATTGGCTGACAGAAGGCAGAGAGTGGTTGTAGATGGAAAGTATTCTGCCTGGAGGACAGTGATGAGTGGGTTCCCACAGGACTCTGTTCTTGGGCCTCTTAGCGACTTAGTTTTTATAAATGACATGGATGAGGAGGTTGAGGGGTGGGTTAGTAAATTTGCAGATGACACAAAGGTTGGAGGTGTTGTCGACAATGTAGAGAGCTACTGCAGACTGCAGTGCGTCATAGACAGGATGCAGAGCTGGGCAGAGAAATGGCAGATGGAGTTCAACCTGGATAAATGCGAAGTGATGCATTTTGGAAGGTCGAACTCGAATGCTGAATATAGGATTAAAGACAGGATTCTAGGCAGTGTGGAGGAACAGAGGGATCTGGGTGTGCAAGTACATAGATCCCTCAAAGTTGCCACCCAAGTGGATAGGGTTGTTAAGAAAGCATATGGTGTTTTGGCTTTCATTAACAGGGTGATCGAGTTTAAGAGCCGCGAGGTTTTGTTACAGCTCTACAAATCCCTGGTGAGACCACACTTGGAATATTGTGTCCAGTTCTGGTCGCCCTACTATAGGAAAGATACAGAGGCTTTGGAGAGGGTGAAAAGAAGGTTTACCAGGATGCTGCCTAGACTGGAGTGCTTCCCTTATGAAGAAAGGTTGAATAAGCTCGGACTTTCCTCTCTGGTGAGAAGGAGGAAGAGATGAGACCTGATCGGGGTATACAAGATAATGAGTGGAATAGACAGAGTCAATAGCTAGAGACTTTTCCCCAGGGCAGGACTGACTGGTACGAGGAGTCATAGTTTGAAGATATTAGGAGGAAGGTATAAAGGAGACGTCAGAGGTAGGTTCTTTACGCAGAGAGTTGTGAATGCATGGAATGCGTTGCTAGCTGCGGTGGTGGAAGCAGAGTCATTGGGGACATTTAAGTGACTGCTGGACATGCACATGGATAGCAGTGAGTTAAGGGGTGTGTAGGTTAAGTTATTATATTTTACATTAGGATTAAATCTCAGCACAACATCGTGGGCCAAAGAGCCTGTTCTGTGCTGTACTTTTCTATGTTATATGTTCTAATGAGAATGAGAAAACACCTTCATTTTGAGATACTCTTGCAGGGGGTTACAGAATTGTTTTTCTCCTCGATGGTCACACAACACAAAGGCCGTGGTTGTCAGAAAGAGAAATTTTTATGGACTTCATTAAGGCATTTGACAAGGTCCTTCATGGGAGACTAATTAGCAAGGTTAGATCTCATGGAATACAGGGAGAATTAGTCATTTGGTTACAGAACGGGCTCAAAGGTAGAAGACAGAGGGTGGTGGTGGAGGGTTTTTTTTCAGACTGGAGGCCTGTGACCAGTGGAGTGCTACAAGGATCAGTGCTGGATCCTCTACTTTTCATCTTTTATATAAATGAGCATAAGAGGTACAGTTAGTAAGTTTGCAGATGACACCAAAATTGGAGGTGTAGTGGACAGCGAAGAAGGTTACCTCAGATTACAATGAGATCTTGATCAAATAGGCTAATGAGTTGAGGGGTGGTAAATGGAGGTTTAATTTAGATAAATGTGAGATGCTGCATTTTGGAAAGGCAAATCAGAGCACGGCTTATACACTTAATGGTCAGGTCCTGGGGAGTGTTGCTGAACAAAGAGACCTTGGAGTGCAGGTTCATAGCTCCTTGAAAGTGGACTCACAGGTAGATAGGATAATGAAGAAGGCGTTCAGTATGCTTTCCTTTATTGGACAGAGTATTGAGTACAGGAGTTGGGAGGTCATGTTGCGGCTGTACAGGACATTAGTTAGGCCACTGTTGGAATATTGTGTGCAATTCTCGTCTCCTTCCTATCGGAAAGTTGTTGTGAAACTTGAAAGGGTTCAGAAAAGATTTACAAGGATGTTGCCAGGGTTGGAGGATTTGAGCTATAGGGAGAGGCTGAACAGGCTGGGGCTGTTTTCCCTGGAGTGTCGGAGGCTGAGGAATGACCTTATAGAGGTTTACAAAATTATAAGGGGCATGGATAGGATAAATAGACAAAGTATTTTCCCTGGGGTGGGGGAGTCCAGAATGAGAGGGCATAGGTTTAGGGTGAGAGGAGTAAGATTTAAAAGGATCCTATGGGGCAATTTGTTCAGACAGAGGGTGGTACGTGTATGGAATGAGCTGCTAGAGAAAGTGGTGGAGACTGAACGGGTATATGAATAGGAAGGGTAAGAGGGGTATGGGCCAGGTGCTGGCAAGTGGGACGAGATTAATTTGGGATATCTGATCGACATGGACAAGTTGGACCGAAGGGTCTGTTTCCATGCTGTACATCTCTATGACTCTAATGTCTTCAAGATCAGCCATGGGGTTGCAAGGTCAGACATTACTACCAAACCCTCTTCCTTGGACCACAGAACTGAAACCGCACCAAGGCAGGCCATAGGGAGCTGAAGGGGCCATTGGTATCACTGGACCCTCAAAATAGCCCCTTCATCACTTAAGATAGCCAGCCACCTCCAATCTTCATGGCTTCTTGTCCCTTTGCTGGTGATCACCGCCAACCCCCCCCTGCTCCCCCTCCCCCTCCACACCCCACCCCGGGTTCCTGCTCAGCCATTGGCTTGGGAGGCGGAGTGATAGTAAAATCCCACCCCATGATAGAGAGATTTGACATGAGGTGTAGAAGGCGGCTTATCTATTCTATATTATCTCATTCCTGTATACCTCTGTAAGATCCTGTCCCAGTCAAAGCAGGTCAACGTTGAAAAGCTCAGGTTTTTCTACAGCTATTTCTCCAAACTGAAAGGCCGCTATGCTTTAATTGAACACTGTACTAGAAAAATCTATAGCAATCCATAACTCCCTCTGACTTGATTTAACAATATCTGCCACTCTGTTGATTGTTGCTCCACAGTCACTTGACATGTTAAGTGCTCAGATGACTAACGCCCCCAGATCCCTTTCAACCTCACCTTCAGCTATTTGTATGTTATTCATAGAATATTTATACAATTCATCACAACAGCTGTTGGAATATTGATTCCAAAGCTGTCTGAGAACAAATCGCAGGATGTTCTAAAGGCTACTACAGGATTATTCAATCGTGAGATTCATGCTGAACAAGGAGAGGTTGAAGGTCATGAGCAGACAATTGGAGTTGGCCATGCAATATTCCCTCTGATCGCCTACAGTGAGGAACTGTAACATGTATCTGCTGTTCCTAATCTCTAGACTCTGCTCTTCAACCATTCAGGGTCTTTCTCTATGAAAATACTAAACGATGGAACAGGCTCAAGGGGCTGAAGTGACCCATCCTGGGACCTACGTCCTTATGCAAAAGGCACTATACAAATGCGAGACGTTATTTGGGTATTTGCTTTAGAGACATTGAAGAACCTGCAAGGATTCACAGTTTAGACCCACGTGGTTAAATTCCTTCATGGAGCCTTCAGAGATTTGTCAGTGCATTGAAAAAAGGAGAGGAAAGGGAAGTTAATGAAAAATATTACTTTAAATAAAGGAGCATTTTCACAGATATCAGGGCAATACACAGTGAAATATGATAGGAAAATGAATGAAGCTTTCTGTGATTATTTGTTGCCTTTTGTAGCTCAAAAGGAAATAGCCTGAACAGATATTTTTCCTCTCTTTTTTAACTTGCAATGATCGCCCACTCAATAACTCCCATCCATGCTCTTCTTGTAAATTGCCTCACAAATGACAAATCTCATGAAAATAGGTTTGGTAACTGGCAATAATGAAAAAAATCATTCACTCCCGTATCAGCTGACATTTTATATTAAAATAACGTTTCTCAGAGAATGGCTTTCAGAACTCGTGTAATTTTCATGCAGTGAGTTGAAAAGGAACCACTCACTATGTGTCAGTCTGTGTGCTGTCACCTTGTGTTAGACCCTCAATGCTCCTGATCGCTGATGAAATGCTCCCCCTATGGGTTAACCAGAGTATTGAACGTTTAGCAATTGCTTGGTCGATCTGCAGTTCAAATAAACATTGAACAATTCAAAACACGGATAATGTGCTTGGAATGTCACTGATTGCTGAGAGGAGCTATGTGATTATATTAAGAATGCACTGTTGTCTTTCAGCACAGATCATTGTTATATTTTTATTAATGTTCAAGACTGCTTGCTCCTTGATGATCAGAACAGTGTTGCTGTGCTGAAAGGTTCAACAACTGAGAGGTAGAGGTGAAGAATGAAGATTCTGGTGACATGATTAGCAATCAGTTGGGTAGCTAAAGAATGAACACAGTTGACTGCAAAGTTTAGCACCAGAGCTCCAAAGAAAGTTGGCATGAATAGAGTAAAGACTAACAGTGATGAGAGAAAGTGAGGACTGCAGATGTTGGAGATCAGAATCAAAGAGTGTGGTGCTGGACAAGCACAGCAGGTCAGCATTGGAAGAGCAGAAGAATTGATGTTTCGGGCATAAGCTCTTCATCAGAAAGTCCCCAACCCCACCACCTCCCATTTAAGTCTCAGCCTCCTTGGCCCACAAGCCTCATTCCTGATGAAGAGCTTATGCCCGAAACGTCGATTCTCCTGCTCCTCGGATGCTGCCTGACCTGCTGTGCTTTCCCAGCACCGCACTCTTCGACTGTTACCTACATGGTGACCATTTCAAAGATGGAGTAGACAGCCCGTAATTATGTCTAATATAATCATGTGACTGGACTTGGCAAGAACATTCTGTGACCCTCATCAAAGTCAATGTCAGACAATTGTCGCCAAGAGAAACCCTCACCACCACAGAGTTGCAAATTACACCCATTTTATAAAAAGGTTTGCTTTGTGCCAAAAGGGCCTGGTTCAAGTCCCCCCGTTCTGGAAGTGTATCATAACGTGTCTAAACAAAAAAGGGCTCTTGTAAGGCAGGGATAGTGTTTCTGCCTCTGGACTCTGAAGCCATGGTTCAACTCCCACCTGCTCCCGAGCTGTGTTGGAACATGTCTGATTAAAGTAACTTCAAGAAGATATGTTAATGGCCCTCACTGAACTACTGAAATGGACCTACAGCCTACTGGCCAGCTGTATTGCAAGCCTTTGGCTGGATTGTGCTGGAGAAACTCAGCAGGTCTGACAGCATCTGTGGAGAGAAAAAACTGAGTTAACTTTCCAACCTTCTGATGATGTTACCTTCTATTGAGCTGCCTCCAATATGACCACCTTTTCCCTCAACCCAGGATCCCATCCCATCCCCATCCTACCACTGTGGTTGACAGTACTCATAACCGTATCCCAGAGTTTTGCCCTCACCAGTTCCCCTCCATCCCAAAGCTACGATTGAGTTTGCCTCCTCCTCACTTTCAACCCAACCTGTCTCCACACTCAAAGGATAATCCGCTGCCATTTCAGCCACCTCCAAAAGGATGCCAACAACTAACACACCTTCCCCTCCTCTCCACTATCCGCATTCTGCAGATTCTGATCTCTCTGTACCACCTGGTCCACTCCATCATCAATCCGATCACTCCCTCACCAATAGCACCCCACAGCACCTTCCCATGCAATCACATAAGGTACTTGCCTGTTCACCTCCTCCCAGCTCACTGTCCAAAGCCCCAAACACACCTCCCAGATGATGCAGCACTTTACTTGTACTTCATTCAACCTAACCCACTGTATTTGCTGCTCATAATGTATTTTCCTCTACGTTGGTCAGGATCAAACAAATTGGGTGACCACTTTAGGCAATACTCTGCTCTGTCTGTTAGAATGCCCCTGACCTTCCAGTTGTTATAAATCACCTTGCCCCCTATCCATTATTCCAATGACACTCAATGCAAGCTAGTGGAACGACACCTCATTTTCCCTCTTCACGTTTTACAGCCTCAAGGATTCAATATTAAATTCCACAGTTTCAGAGAATGACAGCTCATGCCTCAATTTTCCTTAGATCCCAGTCTCGCTACTTCACAGCCATGTCTTGCTGATGTGGCTTTCAGCAGTGCAGACCCATTTTCTCTTTATTAACAGTTTCATGTGCACACATTTTACATCTCTATTTCTCCTTTGCCATTATTAACGTTCCCTTTGTCTTTTGTTCTAAGCGACCTCACAACCTCTTCCACTCATTCCTTCTCCTCTTCCATCAACAGCAGAAGCACCACCATCTGCCGATCACTTTTCAGGTCTGAAGAAGAGTTATAATGTGTCTCTCTCCACACAACTGCCAGACCTGCTGAGTTTCTCCAGCACTTTTTGTGTTTATGTTGGATTCCCAGCATCCACAGCATTTTTGTTTTCATTTATCTGGAGGCAAATCCCTTCTCAAGAACACATGGACATGTGACTCCCTTGTTAGTGAACATACCCGCTTTCTTTATGAGTTTGAAACAGAGCTTTAGAGGTCAAGCATGTTCCACAAAACATCTGTTCAATCAACAGCTCCAACTCCAGGCTACAAAGGTAACACTGCTGGCCTGTAAAAAGGCCAGAACTACTTCCACACTCCCACAGAATCCCCACAGTGTGGGAACTGTCCCTTCCGCCCAACAAGTCCAACCAGACCCATTCCCCTACCCTATTGTCCTATTTTTACCCCTGTCATTTACATAAATGATTTGGATGTGAGCATAAGAGGTACAGTTAGTAAACTGGAGGTGTGGTGGACAGCGAAGAGGGTTACCTCAGATTACAACAGGATCTTGATCAAATAGGCCAATGGGCTGAGAAGTGGCAGATGGAGTTTAATTCAGATAAATGTGAGGTGCTGCATTTTGGGAAAGCAAATCTTAGCAGGACTTATACACTTAATGGTAAGGTCCTAGAGAGTGTTGCTGAACAAAGAGACCTTGGAGTGCAGGTTCATAGCTTCTTGAAAGTGGAGTCGCAGGTAGATAGGATAGTGAAGAAGGTGTTTGGTATGTTTTCCTTTATTGGTCAGAGTATTGAGTACAGGAGTTGGGAGGTCATGTTGCAGCTGTACAGGACATTGGTT
>NC_057730.1:31449577-31459002 GCF_004010195.1 Chiloscyllium plagiosum
GCCTGTCCCTCCTGATGCTGCCTGCCTTGCTGTGTTCCTCCAGCCTCCTGCCTGTCCCTCCTGATGCTGCCTGCCTTGTTCTGTTCCCCCAGCCTCCTGTGAGCTGCCAGAGGAAGTGGTGGAGGCTGGTACAATTACAACATTTAAGAGGCATTTGGATGGATATATGAATAGGAAGGGTTTGGAGGGATATGGGCCGGGTGCTGGCAGGTGGGACTAGATTGGGTTGGGAAATCTGGTCGGCATGGATGGGTTGGACCAAAGAGTCTGTTTCCATGCTGTACATCTCTATGACTTTATGACTAGTGCACCCAGCCTATACATTCCTGAACACTATGGGAAATTTAAAATAGCCAATTCACCTAACCCTGCACATCTGTAGATGTGGGAGGAAACCCACACAGACAGGGGGAAGATGTGCAAACTCCACCCAGACAGTCGCCCAAGGCTGGAATTGAACCCAGGCTCAGTGAGGCAGCAGTGTTAACCATTGAGCTACTGTGCTACCCCTGCATGGACGTGTGTGTAAAATGGACCCCGCTTTTCTGGCAGGCAGAAGTGGATACTGCAGATGCTGGAGATTAGAGTCTAGATTAGAGTGGTGGTGGAAAAGCACAGCAGGTCAGGCAGCATCCGAGCAGCAGGAATCTGTTGACAGGCTTTTGCCCGAAACATCGATTTTCCTGCTCCTCAGATGCTGCCTGACCTGCTGTGCTTTTCCAGCTCCCCGCTTTTCTGGTATTTTAACTTTAGCACTGTGTTGTTACAACCCTTGCAAAGACAGAGCCCATAAACAGAGGGGCAGGGGAATACTTGTCCCCAGTGTTAAAAAGGGGGAAAAACATGTAGTCACCTTCTGCTTACAAATGGGTGGCAAGAGTAGGGAGAGAGATGTGTTTCAAAACCCTCAGCCTGTCCATGTATACCTAAGGGAGCCCAATAAGGTGAATTAAAAACACGGGTGGTGCCCTGTACAGGTCTGACCAACATGGGCTGTGACAAGAACTGGACTAGATTTGAACAAGACGTGTGACAAGGCCTAGCTCAACATTGGGAGCATTTTGTGTCATCTTTTATGCTAGTCACAAAATGGCATGACAAGATTCTCATGAGACAGCAGTGACTTGCCCAATTAAGGATATTATTGCTTGTTAAACTCCTTGTTGACAGCACAACTTGTCTGTTTAACACACGGCCTGCCATCATTACAAAGCTCACCAAACAAGCAAGTAAAGCCGACAGGGAATCTTGGCGGATTCAGCTCACCTCTTGCTCAGTTTGCCAACAAGTACCAGCCATATAAACCCTCTGCCCACAGAAACTGGCATCCAGCACCTGACAACTCATTGGAATCATCAAGGAACCTCTCCAAAAAACAGGTGGGGAGCACAGACTCACAATGTAGCGAAGGTCCAGCAGCTCAGACTGAAATATATTGTGCACGGGGTGACACTGAGAGGGCCACATCACAACATTCATCAATAGGAAGGGGTTCCGCTCTATTAATGTTCGGGTAATCTATGATCACTGTTCCATTTTCCTGGAGGAGTGGGCCCACTACAATGGCTGCTGCCACAGCTCGGACATTTTGGAGATCTCCTGGGTACCTGGCTGTTTGAGAGTCCAGGCGCCTTACAAGGGCCACCCACAACAATGATGGCTCATGACAACATTGCAGCAAGCTTCTTAAAATGCCATTGAAGCACTCATTCGGCCTTGTAGCAAAAAGCCTTCCAAAACACTCAACACAACTTGAAGTTAACCCAAAACAAAAAGCCCATTGAGTGAGAGAAAGGATCAGCATTATTGAAATACTGAATATTGTGGGGAAATGGGGGAGAAGTGTGAGGTTTGTTTTTATAGAATCTCTCTAGTGTGGAAACAGGCCATTTGGCCCAACAAGTCCACACCAATCCTTTGAAGAGTTACCCACCCAGACCCATTCCCCTACGTTTACCCCTGACTAATGCACCTTAACGGAACAATACAGGCAATTTAGTATGGCCAATTTACCTAACTTGCACATCTTTGAACTGTGGGAGGAAACCCACGCAGACACGGGGAGAATGTGCAAACTCCACACAGTCGCCCAAGGCTGGAATCGAATCCAGGTCCCTGGCGTCGTGAGACAGCAGTGCGAACCACTGAGCCACCACGCTGCCCAATGGAACAAATTATTATTATGGAGCAAATAACTAGATTTTATTGTAACTAGTAACTCACCAACAGTAACTAGTGATCATCTCATCTAATTCATGCTCCCACTCACCCATTCCTTCAATTTGAGTCTCAGCTTACATTAGATATTAACTCAACCAGATTTACTGACCTAACATCACTGATGCTAAAAGTCTGCTGTCAATTTGCAATCTGAGGGAGAAAACACAGAAAGGAAGATTTCCCTGTAAGATATCTCGAGGAATCAATGTCTGAAACACTGGAAATACAAGCAAAGTTCAGCAAAGTTTTATCTTTAATCCACGGAGTGCGACATTTAATTAGACGCTAAGCTCCAGTCCCATTGGATCTGCATTAAAAACAAGAAGTGATTTGTGCAGCAAGAAAACTTGTCATCGACAAAAAACTTTAAAGAACCTCAATCTCACATCAGATTATCAGACCTGACTGATTCCAAAAGTAGTAAAATATCATAAGCAGGATCAGTAGAATCTTCCAGGTGCAGTTTACTCTGGCCTGGGGAATTGTAGCCACGTATACATAAATCATACAGCGTATTGTGTTGTGCACCACTCCAGTTCTTGGGTAATGCTGATACCTGCTCTTCCTGTGGCAATGGAGCAAATAAGGGGGTTCCTGGCAAGGCAGTGAGAGCAGAGAGTTTGTTAAGAGTAATAGTGCTGTTGCCATGCAGACAACCCTCCCCACCAATGAGAGCCCCTCTGTGAGCCACAGAGTGACTGATTGGAGGACCATCCCTGAGAGGTCACATTGAGAGCCCTGGCTTTACCTGTTGGGCTCTTCGTGTGGCTGAGGTGCCCACCTGCCATTGGTAAAACGCCAACACTGACAGGAAGACATCCCTAACTGGCTCTGTATTGTTGGAGGGAAAATGCTGGTGCCCATTATAAAAGATTTAACATCAGAGCACGTGGAAAACAGCAGCAGGCTCGGACAGAGTCAGCATAGATTTACAAAAGGGAAACCATGATCGACAAAGTTGCTGACGTTTTTCAGGATGTCTCTCATATAGTCGAAGAGGCGGAGGCAGTAGATGTGGTTTACTTGCACTTTCAGGCGGCTTTTGATAAGGCCCCAGATAAGAGACTAACAGATAAGGTTAAAGTTCATGGGACTGAATAGAGAGCTGATTGGCAGGCAGGAAACAAGCAGGAGGAATAAATGAATCAGTTTCTGAATATCTGGCAGTGACTAAGTGGAGTATTGCAGAGATCAGTGCTTGGACCTCAGCTATTCACAACATATATTTGTGATTTAGATGAGGGAACTAAATATAATATTTCCAACTTTGCAGATGACATAAAGCTGGCTGGGACGGTGAGGAGGAGGCAGAGATGCTTCAGTGTGATTTGGTCAAGTTGACTGTGTGGGCAAATGCATAGCAGATGAAGTATAATGTGGAGAAATGTGAGGTCATCTGCTTTGGTGGCAAAAACAGGAAGACAGATTATTATCTGAATAGTGAGAGATTGGGCAAGGGGAAGATGTAAGGAGACCTGGGCTTCCTTGTCCACCAGTCACTGAAAGTAAGCAGCAAGTTGCTCAGGCAGTGAGGAAGGCAAATGGTACATTGGCCTCAGAGCAAGAAGATTCGAGTCCAGGAGCAGGGATATCTTGCTTCTATTGTAGAGGGCCTTGGTGAGACCACACCTGGAGTACTGTGTGCAGTTTTGGTCTCCTTATCTTTGGAAAGATGTTCTGGTTATGGAAGCAAAGGTTTACCAGACTAAATCCTGGGATGGCCGAACCGAGGAATGAAGAGGGATTAAGTCAGTTAGGAATATATTCACTGCAGTTTAGAAGAATTGAGAAGGCTTCTCACAGAAACCTATAACACTCTAACATGTCAACAGGGCAAACACTGGGAAGATGATGGGCAGCACGGTGGCACAATGGTTAGCACTGCTGCCTCACAGCGCCAGAGACCCGGGTTCAATTCCTGACTCAGGCGACTGACTGTGTGGAGTTTGCACGTTCTCCCCGTGTCTGCGTGGGTTTCCTCCGGGTGCTCCGGTTTCCTCCCACAGTCCAAAGATGTGCAGGTTAGGTGAATTGGCCATGCTAAATTGCCCGTAGTGTTAGGTAAAGGGGTAAATGTAGGGGTATGGGTGGGTTGCGCTTCGGCGGGTCGGTGTGGACTTGTTGGGCCGAAGGGCCTTTTCCACACTGTAAGTAATGTAATCTAATCTAATCTAATATTCCCAATGACTGGGAAGTCCAGAACCACGGGTCATAGATTAAAGATAGGGGGTAGGCCATTTAGGACTTAGATGAGGAGAAATTTCTTCACCCAGAGAATGGACAGCCATGGAATTGTCTGCAACTGAAAGAGGTTGAGGCTAAAACACTGATTGTTTTCAAGAAGGAGTTAGATCTCATTCTTAGTATTAAAGGGATAAAACATGATTCTTCATGATCATATTGAATTGTGGGGCAGGCTTTAAGGGCCAAGTGGCCTAATTCTACTGTGATTTTCTTTGTTTCATTGTTCTACATTAACCCACACTCATCCATTCACTAACTAGTCACACCCCAGTTCACCCAACATCTACCCATTCTCCGACTCACACAGACCCAGGGACTTTGATGATTAAAATCACTGAGGAACCGTCAGGATAGTGTGAAGGTAAGACCAGCCCCTATTTGAACACTCCAGCTGCCCAGGTTGGGCAGTTGCCATTCCCTATGACCTACTGACTCTGCATCACACCCAACTCCAGACAGACACCTGGCTCAGATTTCTCCTTCTCCCCAAAATAACGACCAAACTAGCTTATTCATACAAGTGATACTTTCTGATCAGCATGGTCAGAGATGTTATAACATACCTCTGCAGCAGATGGGACTTGACCCCGGGCCTCCCGCCTCAGAGTGGGAACACTACCTTGGCAGCACAAGAGCCCTGGCCTCATTAGTGAAACTATCATCAATAAATAAAATCAGTCAACCTTTCATCAGCGCTAGTAATGGCTTTCGTGCCCTTTCCTACCCCCACATACCAGACCTTATCGAGAGACAAAAAACCTGCAGATGCTGGAATCCAAAGTAGACAAACAGGAGGTTGGGAGCAGGCCAGGGAGCATCAGGTGGTGGAGAAATCAACCTTTCAGGTATTAACCCTTTTTCAGGACTGACCTTGCCAAGACATGGGCTATTTTGAGCTCCCAACTCATTTTCACCTAATCACTGTGCCCTTTATCAGCTTCTCCCCTTCCCTGGCTCACCATCCCTTTATTTGACTAACTGTCTTTCTCTCCTCTCTGGGTTCCATCTCCATCTATTCTCTTACTCCTTCAAGATTAGAGTGGTGCTGGAAAAGCACAGCGGGTCAGGGAGCATTTAAGGAGCAGGAAAATCGATGTTTCGGGCAAAAGCCCTTAATCTTACTCTTTCAACCCACCCTCTGTCTTCAGCACATATACTACCTTCTCCCAGCTGCTACTAGTTTGGAAGAAAGGCCACTGAACCTGAAATGTTAACTCTGCTTTCTCTCCACAGCTTCTGCCAGACCTGCTGAGTTTCTCCAGAAATTTCTGTTTTTGTTTCAAATTTCCCACAACTGCAGTTCTTGGTTTTACTGCCAGCAATAAATTTAGGAAAGAAAATACCTCTGATTGTAGGAGCAACTCCTTGTAAAATATTCCTGTTCCCTTTCATTGTATTCTGAATAATGGATCGATGGGTCATCTAGGACCCACCCTTCAGTGTGCAGGCTGCTTATTGGACAATCCTGTACTGGAGAATTGGATGGCTGACTGCATCATAATGTTGGAGAGAGGTGTCTGCACAGAAATAAGATGTATTGGCTGTTACCTTAAAAATTCCTAAATTCTGGAATGGCTTCAGCAAGTTGAAAGGCAACAAATGTGACACTACTATCCAGTACAGGAAAAAGAGGGAAAACTGGGCATTCCAGGCCATTAACCTGACAGCAGTTTTCAAAAATTGTCTGAAATCCATTATTAAGGAGGTGTTAATAAGGCACTGCAGGAAATCATGATACCATTAGGCAGAGTCAACATGGCTTTAAAACAGTTGAAATTGTGTTTGACAAATTTATTACAACTTTATTTTTGAGGATGTAACTAGCAGGGTAAGTAAAGAGGAATATATAGTGTTGTATATTTGGATTCCTAAGCTAATTTGATGAGAATCCAAAATATTATTTTGCAAAAAATACACTCAATGGACAGGGAGGAATATATTGACACGGCCGGAGGAGTGGTTAATGATCAGCAAGCATAGGGTAGGGATAAATAAATTTTCAAGTTGACTAGTTTTAAATATTGAGGCTCCTCAAAACCAAACTGAGGTTTCAGCTATTAACCATCTATGTTAGTGATGTTTTTGGTGAAATCATGAGTGTTGAATCCAGTTGTGCTGATATGATAAGCTAAGTGGGACAGTATGCTGTTAGGAGCATGGAAAGAGGCTACAAACTGATATAAATGGCAGATGGAAAAATGTGGTATCATTTATTTCAGTCGAATGGAGAGAAAATCAGACTGTTTTTAAATGTTGAGAAACTTTCATGTTGATATTCAGGAGGATTTCGGTGTCCTTGTACAAGAAACACAAGACGTTAGTATATGGATAAAGTAAGCAATTAGCAAGGTCAATTGTGTTTTGGCCTTTACTGCAAGGAGTATCAAGTGCAAAGTGTTACAATGTTCAGTTGATGTTTGCATTCAAAGGTGAGATAGATATTTGAACTCTGAGAGAAAATGTGGATATATGGGTAAAGCATGAAGGTGGTGTTGAGTTCTAAGCACGGACATGATCTTATTGAATGTTACTGCAGACTGAACGGGTCATGTCGCCTACTTGGGCTCGTATCCCATGTTTTTATGATATATTTATCTGCTCTTTGAACAAGACTCCATTCTCTAACTCTTTAGAGAATCGATTTCCTTCCATTTGATCAATTCTTGCAAACAATAACCAGTGCTCTCTTTCTTCCTCCTTACATGCTTTGCTTGTCTTTATAACAAGAACTTGTGGCTTTGAGTCCCTCTTGAGATTCAGAGCACATAATCTCAGCTGACTATCAGTGCAGTACTGAAAGTGGAAAGACATTCCAGACCTCAACTTCCACCTCTAGTAAAGGTAGAAAAACCTATAGCACTATCAGAAGAACACCAGAAAACAGATTAATGTATTACTTATTTTCTGCTGAGTGAGAAAGTTGTGGGGTTTAATCCCCAATTCAAAGACCTGAGCAGAAACTCTCGGGACTGACTTGAGTGCTCAGTATTGAAGGCATTATCTTTTCAAAGAAATAATAAACTGAGGTTCATATATTCTCTCAAGTAAAAGATCTCTTGGTATTATGGCGGTCTCTGTGGTGTCCTAGCCCATATTATCCCTCAATTAACATTACTCAATAACACATTATTTGGTTATTACCATTGCTGTCTGTGGGATCTTATTAGCAAGTTGCTGTTCAGTTTCCCACATTACACAGTGATTGCACTTGAAAAGTACTCCCCTGGTTATAAAACATTTTAGGGCACCACAAAATGAAATCATGCAAATGTAATCCTTTTTCCTTCCTCAAACATCTGACTCAAAAGACAGAACTGCAACTACTGGGCCCAGGTTGTTTTTATAAAATATATTCTCCAACCCTTGCCTTCTTTCTGTTCTTCAGGGCGAACCGTTTGCTTTTCTATCCCTCCATGAGACCCAGCCTGTGGAATTCCCTCCCTGAACATCTCTACCTCTCCCTTTCTCCTCCTCCTTAAAATCCTGCCCTTTGTGTTGCTTCTCCTTTCTCTACACCATGTCCTTGTTAAAGTTAACACACACTTGATCCACACTCCAGTACAGGGTGTATGCTATTTACAGCTTCTCTTCCTGTAAAAGACTGTTCATGATTTTCATCTTTCCAACTAAGCCTCTGATAGTATCCACCCTTAAAGTGCACCTCTGATCTCCATTTTTTGACTCTGCCTCCCGCTGCAACAATCCAATTCCCACCACTATATGATAATCCTGGGTGCTGCAATATGGCCGTGGTACAAGACTGCCACTTGTCCGTAACATCTGCAGTCACATCAAGTAGTACTGGGGTTCTGGCACGTATCATGTGGGAAAATGGGCACGGTGGCTCAATGGTTAGCACTGCTGCCTCCCTGAGCCAGGGACCTGGGTTCGATTCCAGCCTCAGGCGACTCTCTGTATGGAATTTGCACGTTCTCCTTGTGGTTTCCTCCCAAAGATGTGCAGGTTAGGTGAATTGGCAGTGCTAAATTGCCCATAGTGTTCAGGGATGTGTAGGTTAGATGCATTAGTCAGGGGTAAGTACAGAGTAGGGGGAATGGGTTTGGGTGGGTTACTGTTCAGAGGGTCGGTATGGACTTGTTAGGCTGAAGGGTCTGTTTCCATACTGTAAGGATTCTATGTCCATTTTTGTCTAATTGTGTTGCTGTGAAGCACTTTGAGATGTTCTTTTTACAGTAAGGTGCTATATAAATGCACATGGGTGCTGACAGCGCAAGTTGGGTTTGATGAGTCTCCATCTGACATGCAAACCAGCAAAACCACCTTTTCTTAATCACTTTTTAATAAAGACAGTGCTCCTTTAACACAAACTGGGTTAAAAAGTAATAATTAGGTTGGAATTATAAATCACTTGATGCCATAATAGAACCTTTCAATTAAGCACAACACTGTGGGTGCTCATTAATATTTATTTCCAAACTTTTCTGAGCATGCAGCTGAATAAAAGATAACAGAAAGCTACAGCGTGCAACTGTAAAGCCACCCCCTCAACCTGATCCATCGCCACAGACTCAGAAAATCACACCAGAAGGAGCCAGGCTTGATCCTGGGCCTGGGCAGCAGCAGCTCGGTTATTGTAGTCTTCCCTGGGTAACCAGAGACAGTTGGTCAAAAGCCACCCATTCAGTGGCTCCTATTAGAAAAGAATGTGAAAAACAAAGCAAGAAGGGGCCTACTTGGCTTTTCAACATTACACAGTCATCCATTGTCATCGTGGTTGTGCTCCCACTTCAATTACACCATCTCTCACTATCCCCATATCTCTCGCCAGTCCCATATCTCTCACCATCCTCATATCTCTCGCCATCCCCATATCTCTCACTATCCCCATATCTCTCACCAGTCCCATTTCTCTCACCATCCTCATATCTCTCGCTATCCCCATATCTCTCACCAGTCCCATTTCTCTCACCATCCTCATATCTCTCGCCATCCCCATATCT
>NC_057730.1:31459238-31487060 GCF_004010195.1 Chiloscyllium plagiosum
TCGCCATCCTCATATCTCTCACCATCTCCATATCTCTCACTATCCCATATCTCTCACTATCCCATATCTCTCGCCATCCCGATATCTCTTGCTATCCCCATATCTCTCACTATCCCATATCTCTCACTATCCCATATCTCTCACTATCCTCATATCTCTCACCATCCCCATATCTCTCATTATCCCATATCTCTTGCCATCCCCATATCTCTCGCCATCTCCATATCTCTCACCTTCCCCATGTCTCTCACCATCCCCATATCTCTCGCCATCTCCATAGCTCTTATTTTCATTTAGTATTCAAAATTCCATCCATCTCTGTTTCCAGTATGCTGAGTCGAGTGCTCGGTTGGGAGTGTTCAGGGTGGAGAGGGTGCTAATTGGTTGGGGGGAAGGGGGGGTTGGGTGTCAGGTTGACAGAGTGCCAGATATGTATTATGCCACAAAACATGGTCAGGTAAATGATGGAGCATTGAGGTTAGGTTAAGATAGATGGGAGATATCAGGTCTTGGCGGAGGGGTAATGATGTGGTGAGGGTGTTGTAGAGTCCTGAGGTCTGTATGTTAGATCCTGTGCAGGTGCCGGGTCCAAAGCAGAGCAAGGAAGGTCGGGTCCAGTGGTGAGAGGGAGCAGGGTTGGGACAGAAGAAGTACAGGGGTTAGGTCCAGAACAGGCTAAGGGGGTGTCAGGTCCGAGAGCACAAAGATGAGGGATCAGATCCACAGGCGACTGGCTCCTCTTTCCCTCTCTCCAGAACACATCTGGAGCTTGCTCTCCAGAGATTCTCACACAAGCACATCCATTCCCTTCACCTCACTGTAACTTGCTCGTGCCTGGTGACTCACCACAAGCCGATGTGGGCCCTACACTAGCTACTAAGTACCCGCAGTCCAGTATCTGACCTGATGCTTGTGAGTGTGAATGCAGTCAATTTATGGTCCCATTTCAGCTCTTCTTCCTGCTCACCTCCACCGCAAGGCAATGCTTAAGCAGACAGCAGTTCTCAACGATGTGAAAGCTTAAAAGCGGAAACATGAGGAGGGATGAAAGAGCAGGTGGTGAGGCAAGGAGGAGTTTTGTACATGAACATTTTCTATTTTGTAGCATGTCTCAGGATGAAGGTGAGGAGTGAGTGGAATTGATACATAACCCATCAATTGACCACCATTGTTGGGTCATGGCCGCACCAGGTGATGAACAATACAGAGGTTTGGCCCTCGCTCACCAGGAGCAAGGAGGAGTCTGGGTATTGCACTGAGCTCAGAGCTCAGTCTTTTCACTGGTGGGAGTGTCAGGACGCTGCCATTCTGGGCTGAGATGGAACATCCACTCGATTCTGTTTCAGTTTCCACTACAACAAAAGGTGGATGCCCCTGATCCCTCTGCACTGCAGTGGAGGAATGAAAGGAAGAGTAATACCCCATGTCCTCTGGCCATCAGACTCAGACTGGGAACGTCGTGGGAGCAGATCTCTTTACTCAGTGGATCCTCTCAGCAGTCTAGCAGCCTGGCCTCCAGCAGGTGGCAAGAATTGGCGAGGTCTCCCAACCCCCACCCCATGGGATTAGCAGTGACATCACTGGGCATAAAGCTGCTGACCCTTCTCTGTGAGGCTATTCCCACCAGCACTGTCAGAGCAGCCAGGCTGCTATCATCCATCACAAACCTGACACAGTCCAAAGCCAACCCATCAATGCCTAGAATTGCTCACGGACATTCTGAAAGACCACCATCAGTGTCCCATCAGGACACTGCAACAGGAAAGGACACTTACAAAGGGAATAATAGTGGGTTCGGGTTTTTTTTTTGGTCGTCATTATATTTTTCAGGATAAATTTGTTCAGTGAAGATTTTTACTACTGGCCTTTGTTGTATAGGCAGAAGGAAATTTTTGATTGGAAGACTGAAACAGCCAGACTATTTCAGAACGTTGGGATCAGGAGTCATTTCAACTGGAACAAAGCTTCCAAATGCTGGCCCTTCCACACCTGGGTGGGTGTGGTCCCCTGCTTCTATTCCTTCACCCTCCGAGAGTGGTCTTGCAGGAGGCAGTGACTGGGGCCTTGTCATTGGAAGGTTGTGGAAGATGATGCAGGTCTCCCGTCTCCTGCTCAGTGGTGTACTGCAGAGATAAATGCATCCCCACCTCTGGACAATCTAAACAGGGAAACCAATGTTTTCAGAGAATGATGGGCCATTTCTTTTGGAAGTGTGTGGCTTCACGGCTTTCGTTGGAACGCTTTGACTTCATGATGCATTGTGGGTCAGGAACCATGAGTGGATGCTGCCATGAGGGTGTGGGGGCATTGATGGGTATCTGTCAATTGCATGTTGACAGAATGGTAGCCCTTACACTGTGGTGTCACTCCCAGTTAATGTGGAAGATCCACACCTTTGGGAAGCCCATTACCCTGGTGGACACACATGTCCTTTCATTCTGGTCTTCCTTCCTTTGGGACAGATGGATAACATTCCCTCTTGTTCTCTACTGTGTCTCTGTCACTTCCCTGGAGCTTCTGTACACAGTCAAAACATTACACCTGTCACCCCCTCCTGGCCGGAAGGAGCATGTGCAGTATATATAAATGAAGGGTGGCAGTGGCCTTACAGATATTGTGGATGGCTGTCCACACCCAGGTTTGAGACTCCAAGTCATCATGAGGAAGAGAGTAAACTCTGTGACTACCTGCTTTGTGATATATAGCCTCCTCCGAAAGCCCTCCTGAATCATGGCTAACTATGAGTGGTGCTCCCAGAAGCCTTCTGTGGAGAGTTCTCCCTTCTCTTCGCTCCTTACCGAATGTGCCTTCTGACTCCTCCTCTCCATGTGGCAAAGCAAGTGCTCACTCCAACTACTGACCCCACAATTGTTCACGGCAACCTTATTTTTCTGCCTTTCTATGTTCTGTTAGAGCTTCAACCTCTCCGACAGCTCACTGCGGTGTTTCCACAAAGGTTGCTTGAGAAATATTGCTGAATGTGGAAAGTTAAAAGCTGCAAGTTGCTGAGTAGCCTTGACAGCTCCCATCCCACTACGAGGTTCTGTGTCTGCTTTCACTAATTTTCTGAAGAATGTATGAGGTAGAAGACACTGCCCCCTGCTGTATAAAACTGGAATGGGTTAACCAAAATTGATTTGTTCTTGCTGGAATCACAGAGGGCACCTGTGGAGAGAGAAACTGAGTACACTCTTCAGGTCAATAACCTCTTGTCAGAGTTAATGAATAGGTCTAAAATGCTCAGTTTTGGTTTTCTAGGTCTTTTGGCGATATTTTGCTTTTAAATGAGTTTTTTGGTTTTCTTGGAACATCTCCTTACACAAGCTTTCTGATTGGTGAGAACAGAGAACGGATGGTCATCAGCTAGAGACCCTCAAATCCTGTCCCCCTCAGCCTGCAGCTTCCCTCCTCTACTTGCTTCTACCATGGAACAGCATGGGTGGGACTGTCTGCCTCTCAGTCTCTCCTTGCTTTCATTTCCTGAAGTTATCCTGTCACTAGTTAAACTTCTGTGGTTACCCTCGGGGAATTGAATCCATTTGCCATTCACTGGATCGTCTGACGCACAATGGGCTGGTCAACCAAGGATTGCATCACAATCCAGTCCAACGCTCCAGCCTTCCTCCCATGCACTTTAAACCACACATCGTAAACACATACACACTTCACTGATACTGGATTCTAATTCACCCTGAACCATGTTAAATTATAAAGTTTAATCTGCAGCAATAGCTGTGATTTCCAAACTCTACTCATGCCAGGATTCAAACATACTGCATACATTGGGCAGTCAAACAGGAATCTAAACAGCTCATGTCTGTTCACATAAACAATAGAAAGGAAGCTTTCCATTGTGGCTGAGTGGGTACCTGTCTGCATGCTTCTAAAATCAGCAAGGAGATGAAACCTGCATTAAACTGAAGATGTGGTGAGTTTAGCTTTGTAGGAGTAGCTCTGGATCATGGGTGGCACCTCCTTATCAGTTTATTTTAAACTCCATGGCTGCCTGCTGCTGAACCCTGCTCCTTAACTCAAGCTTCTCTACAGATTTCTTCCATGCTTCATAAACTTGTGTTCATCCGAAACTCTGCAGCCTGTTTTCTAAACCCCACCCTCCCCCCTTTAGGTTACTGGTTTACACTGGGTCTCAGCGTAAGCCATTCCTGAAGAAGGGCTTTTGCCCGAACGTCAAGTTTCCCACTCCATGGATGCTGCCTGACCTGCTGTGCTTTTGCAGCACCACCCTAATCTACACTGGGTCTCAGTCCAGCAAAGTCTTGGTTTTAACATTTTCATCCTCATGTTCAAATCCTCTCAAGGCCTCAACTCAACTTAGCTGTATAACCTCCTCCAGTCCAAACCCCCTCCACGATCTTTGTTCTATCACAATTCTGACCTCTCATCCATCCCCAACCACAGCACAGGTGACTGTGCTTTCCATCATAAGCAGACAATTCCTTTCCTACATCCTTCCATCTTTTTATCCCTCTTCTTAGCCTCAAAATAAAGGGGAAGGAGATTTCGGACTGAGTTGCGGAGGTACTTCTTCACCCAGAGGGGTTGTGAATCTGTGGAATTTTCTGCCCGGTGAAGCAGTCGAAGCTATCCCACTGAATGTTTTTATGACAAATATGGACAGATTTTTGAACAGTAAAGGAAATAAGTGTTAGGCTGACAGGGCAGGTAAGTAGGAGCTAAGGCCACAAAAAGATCAGCCATGATCTTATTGAATGCTGGAGCGGAATCAATGGGCCAGACGACCTACTCCTGCTCCTAGTTCTTATGCTCTTATCTCACCTATTCCAATCTCTCCTGATAGGCTACGGTGATATGTTTTGTCTGATTACTCTAAATTAATGAGGATAGTTTACTAAATTTTGGGTGCTAGATAAATGGTTGTTTACCCGTGGTTAAAATTATACAAGAGATTCAAAGCATTGGACTGCTATCTCTGGAGGAGATGTCCTTCTCCAATGGTGCTGAGATGGAAACTTATAAATCTTCTCTCACATTCTCCATAAGCTGAGAACGCATGTTCTCTTAGAGCCCATGAGGAGTTTTGGAGTGTGTGCGACTGTGTTAGTGTCCCTGCAGGTGTGTCCACGGTGAAATGTGAAAAGGCAGGTTTCCCCATTTATGTGAATAATCTGTGATCTTCGATACCATGCCTTAGCAGTTTGTATCTGGTACTCTGGGAGTCCCCTTCATGCCCATATTCTTGAGAACTGCCATGGTCCTCCACTGTTTGAGGGCCCAACCTCTTTATAAAGATGTTTACTACAAGACAAGAGCCGTCATGGCTGATGACTCAATTACGTAGCCCCCTAACTGAGGCAGATGTTTTATTTTTATATTCATTCACAAGATGAGGGTATCATTGGCTAGGCTAGCATTTAATACTCAGGGGGAAGTTAGAAGTCATGGTTGTAATGCTGCCCACACTTTGACCAGGCCCTGGTGCAGCAGGCTATAGGTCTACTGAGGATGAGGATCCACTGCTTGGATCAATCGGGGGGGAGTGGGGGGGTTGCAGTGCACAGTGTGCTGCAGCATCCTAACATCCCAGCACAAGTGTGACGGAGACAGAGCAGGGACAGCAGAAACAGTCTTCCAAGGAGGAGAATGAGGAGAACAAGAGGAACATCACCTTCTACATTATCAAGTGCAGTAGCATCGGGCACTACAAGACAAAAAGGAGTTAATTAACACCCAATTCTAGTAGATGAGATCTGGTTGCAGTAGCCATTAATTAACTGTAAAATTATTGCTGCTCAACATGTAAGCAGTTACTTTCTGTTCCAAGACGCAAATTCTGATTGATTGATTTCTGTTCACTTTTTGGTTTTGGTGAATAAACTGAATAATTTGAAACATTTGAATGTTTTCTTGTGAGTGGTGGTCGCACATCGAACATGGATCCGGTGCTGGGCTACAGTGGGATTGGGGTGGCAGTGTGGGATACAGAGGGCTGTAAGATGGGGTGTGGCTAAGGACAGGTGTCTAAACAAAGATCAGAGTGGGGATTTGTAGTTCCGTGTGCAGGGAACATTCAGTGTGTCATTGATGTGCCATGCGGAGCTACTGTGCCAACACTTTGATGGAGGATAACTCTGGAATGCCAATGAATTACTGGGTGCATGGCTGGTACCAGTGATCCTGGGATATCCCAGCAGTGTGAATAGGTCTGCCGACAGCAAGTGGCAGGATCAGACTAGCATGGGACAGAAGTGGGGGTGGGGGGGAGCACTGGGGGGAGGACGAGGTATTCCTAGATCATGAGATGGGAGATCATCACTGGGAAACTCACAGAGAGAGAAAAACCATCCATAAAATTCAACAAATTCACTTCGCCAATTGCTGGTAAAATTCAGCCTTAGTCCTTATTGTGCTGAGTAAGTTCACGCCTTGTTAACTCGAGAACATCCAGCTAAGTGGGGTTCCTCTCAGAACTCCATTTCATTCGGGTCTGGGAGAGAGGTTACCTGAAGGAAAGCGATCCTTTCTAAATGAACCAACCGAGGCAGTGGTTGAACAAGATTCCAGAGTCGGTTCACCCCTCCCTCAGCCGGCAACTGAACAAATTGTGCTCTCCTGCTTGGTAATAGACTGCAGCCATTCACTCTGGGGGAGGGGGTTCCAGTTACAATCCAGCCCTTGTATAAACGACTGTGTTGAATCGGTGCTCTGAGAATGACAAGTAACTGGCACTCCATCATTTGACTGGAATCCTCTTGTTTTTTTTATCTGGCTCTGTGAGTTGCTCTTTGCACACTTCACAAGTGCTGATGTTTCTGTCCTAAGCTGCTCCCGAGACCCAATGTTTTACTGATTAGTCGAATGCTCAGTCACCCTCGAGAACAGGCTTGGCTTTTTGATATCTGCACTCGAGCAGTGCAGCAGACATGCCTGCTACTTTTACTGAACCTGTGTTGCTGAAGAATTCAGGGAGAGATCCCCTTTGCTACAGGAATATGAAGTTATTTCAGTCACAGACCACTCTCCACTACTTCATCCTGAGAGGTCATTATTCATTAAACATTCACGCCCATCCCCCAACCCCGTCACACACAGGGACAATAGTGTGTACCATCTACCATCTGCAGCAACTCACCACTCACAGCTTTGACTGAAACAGCCAGACCCACAAACTCTGCTACAAGAAAAACATGAGCAACGGTTTCTTGGAAGCCTCATGACCTGATGTTCCTCCCCAAGCCACTGACCAGCCTGTCTTGGGTCTTTATCAACAGTCCTTCTCAATTGCTGAATAGAAATCCTGCAACACCCTCCAAATAGATGCCTTCTGAGGGCTGCAGCAGTTCAACAGCACAGTTCAAAACCATCTTCTCCAGGATCATTAGGAAAGGGGAGTTAGTGCTGGCCCAAGCAGTAAATGCAGTATCCGATGAGCAATTAGTTTTTATACATCTTTGCAAGGAGTGGCTATTCTTTAGTCTGTGGGAATGAGAGCTGGGTATCTGTACATCCTGCTGGGAATGAGAGCTGGGTATCTGTATATCCTGCTGGGAATGAGAGCTGGGTATCTGTACCCTCTGGGAATGAGAGCTGTGCATTGGTACATCCTGCTGGGAATGAGAGCTGGGTATCCGTACGTTCTGCTGGGAATGAGAGCTGGGTATTGGTACATCCTGCTGGGCATGAGAACTGAGTATCTGTACCCTCTGGGAATAAGAGCTGTATATTGGTACATCCTGCTGGGAATGAAAGCTGTGTATCAGTACATCCTGCTGGGAATGAGAGCTGTGTATCAGTACATCCTGCTGGGAATGAGAGCTGGGTATCTGTACCCTCTGGGAATGAGAGCTGTGTATTGGTACATCCTGCTGGGAATGAGAGCTGAGTATCTGTACCCTCTGCTGGGAATGAGAGCTGGGTATTGATACATCCTGCTGGGAATGAGAGCTGTGTATCAGTACATCCTGCTGGGAATGCGAGCTGGGTATCTGTACAACCTGCTGGGAATGCAAGTTGAAGAAATACCTGAGAGTGCAGGAAGTAGTTAATACCTGGAGTACACAGTCTGGGAGTATGGTCAAGGCAGATTCAGTTACGACTTTTGAAACCAAATGGGATAACAAGCTGAAAAGAACAGGTTTGCAGACTTGCAGGTGAAGGGCGGGGTTGGCTGGGGTGGGCGCGGCAAACTGCATTGCCTCAGCATTCAGGACTGACTGGCCTCCTTCTGTGCTGTAACCATTCTGTGACGATATTATTCCAAAAGACTACAGCTCCAACAGTGCGACAGTCTTTCTGCACCGCACTGGGATTGTCCGCCTGGTGTTTTGTGATCAAATCGTTTTTGCATTCAATGTTAAACTCGCAACTTTCTGACTCAGGGAAAATTGTCACCCCCTGAGCCAGCCACATCCGACACTGCATGTCACCCTCAGCAACCGTGATAGTGCAAATCTTAACTTGCTTTCTCAAAGTTACTGAGACTCTATTGTGCAGAAGTGAATTTGGATTCAGCTTGGTTTTCACTGAAGTTAGTGCAGAGCTAACAGAATTGCAGTTATTGGCAGGTTTAATTAAGTCTGAATGGATGTGTGAAGGCTGTGACAGAGCAGCGATTAATATACATCAGGACTCCGAGCAATTATTGACACCTCTCAGTGGCAGAGCCATTATTCTATGCAAACAAAGAGTGCGAGACACAGAGGGTGACCTTCTATTGGATATAGATTGATCGCAATGCTGCCCTCACATCATGTGCTCCCCAGTCAAGCTGCAAATCACAATTACTGTAATAGATAGCACAGCATTGGTAGGACTGGTCAGTCACCTCACAGGGCTGTTCAGTGAATGCGCACAATAGGGACATTCTATACATGCCGAGAGATCGGGACAAGAAAAGGCACATACAGAGTGAGATAGAGAGAATGTCATGGACAGAGACAGAGACAGGCAGAAACAGGGACAGAGATGGGCAGAGCAGGTAACACAAGGACAGACAGAGAGACTGAGACAGGGGCAGAAAGAGAGATAAGGAGACATACACAGGCAAGGGAAGATGAAGAGAGGAACAGAAATAAGAAAGGCAGAGGAGTGCAAAGATAACGAGGGGCATGGAGAGAGAGCCTTGGTGAGAGAAAGAACAGAAAAACAAGAGATCCAGCTGAGAAAGGGAGTATGAAGGAAGAACAAGGAAGAGATGCTTGGAGAGAGAGAGAAAGAAACAAAGATGGGACAGAAAATAGAAATATAGATAAAGGTAGGGGAAAAAAGGCAGAGAAATCTAGCAGTGAGAGAACAAGACACATTCACATAAAATTAGAACAATATTTGAAGATCTATGTACAGACACATACTGATATAGAGGCATTTGTTTAGATAGAGATTGGGAAATAGAATCAGAATATGGCATTCAGCTACTTAAGCCACTTCCACCACCCAACTAATCATGGCTGTCACATCCATCATGCATGGACAATTAAGCAGCTAACACAGGGAGAAGCTTTACAAATACCCCTATCTTCACTGATGAGGGAGTGCAGTACATCCGAGCAAAATACAAGCCTGAAGTATTTACATCTAATCTCAGCCAGCATTACTAGATGGATGATCCAGTTCAGTCCGCTCCTGAGGTCCCCATCATCTCAGATGCCAGTCTTCAGACCCCATGCCAACCCATGACATCTCATGCCCTCTGCACAGCTCATGGTGCTTCTTATCCTCCATAACAATGGATGCTCTTGTGCCCATCCCCATGGTCTCTCATGCTCTCCACGTTAACTTATGCCACTATTTTCACCCCTCAATAACTTCTTATACCTTCTTTAACAACATATGCCTCTCTACCCATCCTATGGCCCCTTATATTCTCTACACCAAGTTAGTACCAGATCATGCCACTACCATTTGCCCTCTAACCTAAAAATCCATCCTACCCAGTATCTACCATGAGCAAACCTCAGGACTCATGCTGAGGTAAAATAAGTTCTTCAGTGGCCGTTGAATAATTCAATATTTAAAAAATACATAATTGATACATACTTCTTTTAATGCTTTATCAACATTGGAGTTCATGGCCCTACTTGAAAGAGTCTGTCAAATCAAACTATGAAACGGCAGGAATCCCCACTGAGATAATGGAAGCTTATGGAATCAGTCATGCAACATCACTCTAGTAATGATAGCATGCAGGCTTATGTCAACAGACAGAGAGAATAGTTAATGATTTTTAACACTTCAAACTACGAGAGAAGGACTTTTGAATGCCCTGACAGCTTGACAGTTGCTGTTGGTCATCATCGTTGACAGTTGCTGTTGACAGTTCCTTTTGACAGTTGTATTTGACACTTTTGTAACAGCTTCCTTGACAATTTCAGTGAACTCGACGGTTCCAATGTGGTTATGATTATTACGGGCACAGTCAAGTCTACCTTTAAAAGATCCAAATGGAACCTTCCCTTCCCAAAGAGCATCTGACCTCTTCTGAGGGACACCTGACCTCCTGCTAAAGAGCACCCAATGTCTCCAAAAGGGTGCACCTTCCCTCCAAAGCACACTCAAAAATTAAAGAATGGCTTCTACTGAGGTGAATCTCTAATTGTCATTTTGCCTGACTCCTGGCTAACAGGTATCAGACATGACTGGGCAACTGCCCCTGTGAACCATAGATGAGCAATGCAGAGTCTGCTCCAATTCCCAGCCACCATGGAAATGGTTGGGGGCAGTACTCCCAGACTGCAGCCTCTGGCACTGTTTTCACAATGACAGATGGAGGGCGTCTCAGTTGGCTTGAAATTTCAGGCAGTGTCCCTCATTCTTGCCTCTGCTACCATAAACACCTCAAGCAGATCACCCCCAAGTTTCTTACAGTCAAAGAAATATGAGTTATGTTTCTGTAACACCCACAGATGCAAATATCTGCAAAGATAAGCAGACACACACACACAGGCAGACACAGAGAGATAGCCACACTCTGATGTGTGGGTGCAGTCTCTCTCTCTCTCCCTCTCTCTCTCTCTCACACACACATACGCACACACACACACACATATAAGCTGGTACACGCTGACAAACATGTTACTCGAGAGTTTAGCTGAAGTTAAGAGGTTTTAGTATACAAGGATGTCAGAATTTGTATTGTGTAGCCTCAAGCAATACAAAGCCACTGCTTTGAATTCTAACCTTTACATTTAAGTATTTCCCAGACACGGACACTGGTTAGCAACATGCAGATGAACAAGTGTACATGAACATGGCACTTATCTGATGTGGGGGATCAGTTGGCAGATCATGGACATGAGGCCAGTCAATTCACATAACCACACTGCAACATAAACACACAAGCAGAAAGAATCAGGGGCTGAAAGGTTTTCAGGAAGAATAACTCAGTAAGTTTCAAACCACCTCATGATGCGTCTTTTTCCCACTAATTGAAAAGAAGTGCTTGATGAGGTTGGAAGGAAGATCTCCAAAGGAAAAAAATGAACGTCTTTTCATCTAAGAAAACATGACAACAAGAAAGAGCCGGAATCACAGGTACATTTACAGATATAAATTACCACACCTCAAAACATTGAGGGCATGAATGTTTTGAGTGAACGTATTCACTTTGAGCTGAGCTAGGTGTGTGAGCAAGATTGTCCCACAGGTTTTTTTTAGATTAAATTCCCGTACAGTGAGGAAACAGGCTCTTCGGCCCAACACGTCCACACCGGCCCTCCGAAGAGTAACCCACCCAAACCCCTTTCCCTTTGACTAATGCACCTAGCACAATTGGCAATTTAGCATGGCCAATTCACCTGACCCACACATCTTTGGACTGTGAGAGGAAACCCACGCAGACACAGGGAGAATGTACAAGCTGCACACAGACAGTCACCCGAGGCTAAAATTGAACCTGGGGCCCTGGTGCTGTGAGGCAGCAGTGCTAACCACTGAGCCACCGTGCCACCCCAGGTGATCTGAAAGGAAAGGTGAGACAGCTAGTGAACTTTGTTCATTGTTAGACTATCATTGGCCAAGGTGAGATGAAAGAAAATAAAGGTAAACTAGACAAACAGACCCCCACCCCACAGTCCCCATATGTCTAGTCGATGTTTAATTGAACAATCCTCCTACATGTATTGACTCTCATTGCACTGTTGTCCATGACAAAGATGCCCATTACTCACAGTTAGGGTGGAGTTTTCAGATCGGAAATTTGGAAATGCTCATTCCACAGGCACTGTTGTCCTTATCCCAAGATGACAATGTGATTCCAACTATTGCTTTCCATCCACAGCGATGTCAGAGTATGGGCTATTATAGCACAGCCTTATTCAGAGGCAAAAACTCTCCTATCATTTCAACTGGAATTCTCAAAACCATTGAAAGGGCCATTCAAAGAGGTGTCAATGAGCGGGGACGGGCGAGCGAACGGGGAGTAGATAAGAGAGCTACATTTGAAGAGTTGGCACCAGATGAAGTCATACAGACTGCAACAACATGTGTGAGGAGTTCATGAACCTTTTCATCACAAAAACTGAAATGATCTGATCAGCTTCTTCTGCTGTTACTCTCCCCTCCATTGGCCCGCTTGCTAAAACTGCCTCCAAGGCCTGTCCCTGCTCCAACTATGATCTCACAACTTTCTCCAGTTTCTCTCTTCTCTCCCAGTGTCTTCACTGAGTTTCACTTAGCTGTGAGACACACCTTCTACTCCCTCTGCACTCCTGCTGTGTTGTTACATTATCAGATTGCTTATCCCAGTACGATAATCAATGTCCTTCAGCTAAATGCTGAGCTGACTGAAGCCAATGTTTTTTGGTCCCTTTCCCAATCTCCATTCCCTAACTCCAGTCTCCTCCCTCTCCTTGGCAACCATCTGAGATTACACCAGTCTGTTTGCAAATCTGGTGTCATATTTGACCGTGTTGAGCTTCGAAATACACATTTTCACTGCTGTAACATTATTTGACCTTGTCCCTGCCTCATCTGCTGCTGAAGCCCTTATCCATGTCTTTGTTACCTCTAGGCCTGAGTATTCCAAGTTACCCTCCATAAATCTGATGTCATTTAAACCTCTGCTGCCCAAGTCCTAACTCACAATAAATCCTATATCCCTATCCTGATCTACACTCTCTCCTAGTCAAGGAATAAAGCAATTTAAAAACCTTCATGCTGCTTTCAAAACCCTCTATGTCTTTCCCCACCCTTACCTCTGTAAGCTCTTCCAACTCCATAACCCTCCGAAATAACTTTATGCATCTCCTTTTGATCACTTAAGTAGCCCCAGTTTTAACTGCCCCATCATTGACGGTTGTGCCCAAGCTGTGGAATTGCCTGACCAAGCTTGTCTCCTCCACTTTCCCTACCTTAAAATCAATGGCTTTGGCCTTTTATTTATCTGTCCCAATAATGTGGCTCGGTGTCACATTTGGTTCATAATTCTCCTGTGGTGCCTTGGACGATTTTGTTACATTAAAGGCAATATATAAATAGAAGCTGTTGTTGTCAGTGAATTATCTTCGTCAGTAGTGCAATCTTTGATACGATGTGGCATGAACAAAGGAGATATGACATTTCTCATATTAGTAAAGATAAACAAGTAATCTGACTATCCAAACACACAATGGCTGCTACAAGTCATCTGACAACACAGTTACAAGGTCCAATGGGATTGCAGAGATGCAGCCTAGAAATATGGAGATGTATCAAATGCCAGGAATTTGCAAATAGACGTGTGAGAATTCTAACTTCAGAGAGAAACAGTAGGTGAGGAGAATAACTCTGCATGAATATCTTCTTTGCTTTGTCGAACTCCTGTCTCTTCAAAGTTAACAGTCCACCATTTTGAGTTTTTGAACAATGGAAAGAAACCTAGCCAAGAAAAGTCAATGTGCAGAACTCCAGGAAGCCTTTGAGAGCTGCGCTCAGAGTGGAGTTCTGACCAAGGAAGGTATACAGAAACTAAATGCTGTTCTGTTGAAGGAAAGTTATGGAGTGTGAACATGCTGAAACCACTAAAGTAGTGAAGCATAAGGAACCACTAGACCAAAATCTCTTGTTCTCAAGAGCCAACTGATCTTTAGAAGAAAGCATCACCTATTCAACCTCAGAAGTCATTGCACCTGATGGATCTGACTTATTTGTAGTAACCTTTTCACTTCAACCGTAAAGAACCCAAACAATGGGTTTTGACAGTATGTTGTGGAGAACTTACTGGAAATTGCTTCTTGTAAGTATATTTTTGTCTTATGTTATGGACAGATTATGAGTTTTAAATCACACTTCTCTTCTTCTTCCCACCTACCTATAAATCAATTGTGATTCATGCAGCCTTCTTGCTGACAGTTTGGGTGTATTTTCCCAACTTCCTCTGTTTGTGGCTCTGACTTTGCAAGGACTAAAACCATGCTGTGGTAAAGTTGAAACCAGAAGTAAGGTTTATTTTATGCAATCTTGGATGTAGCATTAGTGTGGTGAATCTTGTGACGAAAATACTTTAACAAACAGAAAGGGAGATAGACAATGGGAATTAGAAAGGAGGTTACCTCATTGATAATTAAATACGAAATAACCAAGGGATATCAGTTTATTAATATCCTTGCTGTTGAGATGGAGTCCAGAACTCCAAACCTGGAGTTAGCAGTTTGAAATTCCTTTGTAGGATTAGGATGATTGGTTAACCGACAGTTTCTTCGCTTTAAAAGTTCATTCTGAGGAGGTTTTGCTGAAACATGATTTCTGTTTTGACGAAAGGAGGCTTTTAGTTGCAAAAATACAGTTTGATGGCTACTTTTTTAGCCAAAGGTTTTTAATGCTCTTAAACCCAGAGTTAGAGGTCTGAATTATTGCTATAGATATAGGGAGTACTGGCATATTAATTGTTCACTATTTGAAAATTATGCAAGTAAAAGGCAGTTGGGTTCAATACTGTGGATGTCATGTGACCAGGCCTCCTTAGAAAAGAAAGTCCCTCATGATCAAGTCAAAGGCTTGCTTTTTAGATAATCAACTGTCTATGGCTACTTCTGGGGGTTAAGTAAAAGGTCATTAACATACTTTCTTGTAAGTGAGTTTAATTTGTAATTCTATTGTGTAAGGGATTGTCCCTGCAGTAGATTTTAACACAATAGTGAGTATTCTAGATCCATCAGAAGCTACAGAGAACGTAGACTTTCTAGCTGACATTGAATCTACAGAAGTTTCCAGAAGGTATTGTTGAATCCCATCTTATGGTTACAGCAGAGTGTGGTGCTGCAAAAGCACAGCTGATCAGGCAGCATCCGAGGAGCAGGAGGGTCAACGTTTCAAGCAGAAGCTCTTGATGAAGGGCTTATGCCCGAAACATTGACTGTCCTGCTTCTCGGATGCTGCCTGACCAGCTGTGCTTTTCCAGCACCACACTCTTTGACTCTGATCTCCAGCATCCGCAGTCCTCACTTTCTCCTATATGATTATAACAACCAAATTTGCTGGCTGCTATATATATATTGATAAATATGTGCTAAGAATTCTGTTTTTACTATGTTCATGACACCTTTCACTCTGAAGGAAGGTCTTTTCATGCCCTTGTTTGTGCTCACCTTCCCAGTTATGGTTCCCCTCCCATTCTACATGCCTGACTTACTGTTCCATTGATTTTCAGGGTTGGTCTGAAAGAGTCATCCAAATGGTTCAGCCTATGAGTGAGCGATAACTATCAGCATAGACAGCAGCCATTATATTTGTGAGGACTCTCAGCTCCTCTGGATATATTCTCAGGTTTGGAGGCAGATAATTCTTAAATTCTCTTATAATATTACTTCACATAATTCTTCCTGGGTCCTTTCTACTTTTGCAGAGTGGGCTCATCATTCAAAAATGATACACTTTTGTCTTGATAGTCCTGAATGTGTTTATCTTGAGCAACCCTGAATTGCTGATGATATCTCACTGAGACCAATTCATACCCACGAGGGATTTGATCTGCTCATAATCATCCGATATTTCAGTGATCAGTATGGAATAGTCCCCTTGGGCCTTCACTGTTAATTGACCCTGATTCATGAGGGTCCTCACTGCTTGTGACCCATTGTAACTATTCGGTTACTCTTACAAAGGTAGTGAAGAAGGATTGCACATCACCCCCTTCAAAGTTAGGAATGAACCAAGTGTATTTAAGGACTATGCAACTTGGTTCTGGGGTGGGGGGAGATTAGACTGTTACGAGATACAGAAGAATATTCTTGAGCAGCGTTTATCTGTCAAGCTTCTCTCTGAGCCCATAATTCCACTTCCAAATTTTGAAACTCATAAGCCATCTTTTTCACTTTCTTTATCTTCCCTTTGTCTTTCTCTGTCTCAAACTCGATCTGCATCCTGGGTTTTGCCAGTTCCATGCTGGTTATGGGGAGATCAATCAGCCTTCTGATAAATTTATAAGGCAGAGATGACAATTTCTTGATTATCAAGCGGATAAAAGGTTATCTGGGGTATGTGGTAATGTAAAGTTGAGGCTAAAATCAGATTTAACGAATAGCAGAGCAGCATTGAAGGACTGAGTGGCCTATATTTATTCCTGTTCATTTGTTCAAAAAGTGAATTCCTCATGTACCTGCTCCAGGAACTACTCCCTGCCACGTGCGTGGCCAACATTTTAAGGATTTAATTGAGTTTCACTTTGCTGGACAGTTCCATTTGTCTTACCCTAGTCACACCCTTCAGCTGGTCTATCCTCAGTGTGACTAACATTTCTGCGATTAAACTATCAGAAAGTGGGGACTGCACATGCTGGAGATCAGAGTCGAAAACTATTCCAAAAGAAGACTATCCCAATCTACAAATGACTTTGAATCAAAATGTGCTAAAATGTAAATTTCTCGAAAGCAAGTTTTGTTGTCCTAATTTATTTTATTTGCCTAATCATTTCAGCTTCCAAACTTCCATTTTTGGTTTCTGATCAGTTTCTTTTTGGCTCATTTCTTAGTCTTGGAATTATGTCAATTTTTGTACTGTTTGGTCAAATATTTGACTGATTTGTTGGACCCAATCCTGAGCGAGCCTCCAATTCCTATTAAAGACAGGTGTCAGTATTAAATCAATTCTCTCTCTGCTTTTAATCAACACCTAATTGTCAGCAGATTGGGATTCTTCTATCCTTTCTTTAATGGTGGGGCATATTCCCCCCCCATTGGATTCGATACTGTGGGAGTCATTTGACCAGGCTTCATTAGGGAAGCAAGCCATTGTGCTGAAGGTTTGCATTGTATATAGTCAACTGTCTGTGCACCTTCCTGGGGTTAAGTGAAAAAGTCATTAATACATCTTCAGGGAGGATCAGTGTAGCTTTGTAATTCAACAGTGTTATGTGAATATGATCCACTGTAGCATTAGGGTTTGCTGTGGAGAGAATTGTCCCTGTAGCAGGTTAGACGCCAATGGTGAGTATTCCAGAGCCACCAGGAGGTAGCTGGCTACTGATTGTCTGCCTGATGGTGAATTCAGAGAAGTTTCTGCCAGGTTATGGCTATATCCAGTCATACAGTCATAAAGATGTACAGCATGGAAACAGGCCCTTCAGTCTGACATGTCCACGCCGACCAGATATCTTAAATTAATCTAGCCCCATTTGCCAGCATTTGGTCCATATCCCTCTAAATCCTTCCTATTCATTTTAAATGCTGTAATTGTACCAGCCTCCACCACTTTCTCTGGCAGCTCATTCCATACACATACCACCCTCTGGGTGAAAAGGTTGTCCCTTAGGTCCCTTTTATATCTTTCCCCTCTCACCCTAAACCTATTCCTTCTAGTTCTGGACTACCTCATCCCAGGGAAAAGATCTTGGCTATTTATATCCATGCTCCTCATGATTAATATTCATATTAATCATATTATTCATAATCATCAAATTAATATAGCAGCCATCTTTGTGGGCTGAGCCCTGGTCACATGACTCTCCTGGTATTGAATCCATCTTCCGTTTGAACGGTACAATTTTCAAATAACAGACTGTTCAGTGGTCAGTACTGTTCCATTCAGCACCTCCTCACACAATCAGTATCCCTAACCCAAGACTGGAAAAGGTTACAAAAGCTTCTGGTCTGTAAGATTCAGCCGCCAACCTGGAAGATTGCACTGTGCAACTAAAATCCTCCCTTCATCAAAACAATAAAGCAGACGGCACATTTCAGTGAAACCTTCTCAGAAGATTTTTTCCCAGGGTTTTTTAATGAGAGGCAACTGCTGACAACTCCTTATCTTCCAACTAGGCAATCTACCCAGCCCACAAATAAATTCCAGATGGCTATCTTCAACTTTGGACTTTTGAACCTAAAAGCAATGAACTGGTATCCCTCGGTTGTTTAGTATTGAGATTGTACCTCGCTGAACATCCTCTTCACCTATCTATACATCTCCCTGCATGTTTGTAAATGTGTTTCTGGTGCATGATTCATCCCCTTGAAGAGTACTAGATCTTAATAAAGCCCACTACTGATTTTTCGCTTTACTACTGTCGGGATTGTAATGAGGTCAGCCGGGTGATCTCACAGAATATGAGTTCTCTGATTGGACCAGGTTAACAGCCCCAAGTAGGGAGCCCTGGCTGACAGATATGTACAAGAGTGTCAGAGGGTCTGTTCACTCGGAGAGCTGGCTCTCAGGGAGCTGGATCAGTGTCAAGGACTCTCCACATGTAAATAAAGGGTGACTTGCTGACAGAATACCGGCCTCTGTGGAGGTATTTCAACTACAATGCTGTTGCAGTTGTTGCAAAGTCAAACCCACACACAGAGGGCATGGGGGGAATATGCCCTGCCATACCGTTAGGGTTTGCTGTGGAGGGAATTGTCCCTGTAGCAGGTTGGACCACAACGGTGAGTGTTCCAGAGCCACCAGGAGGTAGCTGGCTGCTGATTGTCTGCCTGATGTTCACTTCAGAGAAGTTTCTGGGAGGTTATTGGCATATCCAGTCATATGAATATAAGATCAATCTACTTTGGCTGTGCACCTGTGTTTTTCAAAAGTCATTAAATATACATTTGAAAATGTATTAACAAGGAACCTTCACTCATAGCTTGTAAAAAATTAACCATTAACCTATATAAACTAATGATTTGACTGCTGGTATGCCATAATTTGATTCACTACAAATCACAAGGGGATGAAACTGGAGTTGTATTCAACTACAATTCACTGTTCACATGGTGGTCACTCCTGCTGACTGTGATAAATGATTAAACTAACAGGGTAGGGCAGAAAGAACTTGCATTTAGAAAGGGAGTATGGTTTTTATAATTAACCCATGCTGATGTATCAGGCAGTGACTTTGTTAGCTTTGATGAATCTGTTTGGGTAAAACAGCCTCAGGGGTTTTACAGGACTGAACGTGAAGAAACAGAACTCTGAACACCTTCCATTACATTTCCACTGCTCGACCATTCCTAGCTGCTGTGGACAGACACATTCCTTCTTCCTTCCTCTTTTGACCATATTCGGAATGCTGTGTGTAGTTCTGAGAACCTATCTTCAAAAAGGACCTTGAGGGGGATAGAGATGGTTCATAAAGGAATGTGAATGAATGTGGGATTCAAAGCTGATGAGTTGAATAGATCCTTAGAGCTGAGTTTGTTCTTGATGGAAGATTAAGAGAGATAATGGTTAGCATTTTCATGTTACAGAGAGAGATGGGGATAATGGGTATTCAGGGAACATTTTCTGTGATCAGCAAATCAAGGATACAAGGGCAAAGTTTACAGCTTCAAAGGAAGTCAGAGTTTTTTTTAACGCTCTCTAATGAACATCAGACTGCAGAATGAAAATGACACAGTCATTATACAAAGAGCCTGGTGAATATCTGGCTCAAAACAGGACAGTAGGAGAGTGCATAAAGTGCAAATACTCTATGAAATACCACAGCTTAGACCATTGGGATGTAACTGGTCAGAGTGAGTATCCATCGATACTGCCGTTAGTGGCATATTCCTGTCAGTCAGTGCATGCTGGAGGCTATGTCGTTATGATCCCTCAGCAATGCTGGAAAATATTGGTCCTCTCCCATTGAAGGACTAATTGACAGTGTCCAGGAAAAGAAAAGGATTTGCATTTCAAATGAAATCAGGTCGTCCCAAAGTGCTTTACGAGCAATTAAAGACTTTTTTGAGATGTGGTTTTTATTTATGCATTCACTTATGCATTGAGTGTCTGAGCATTGCTGACAAGCCCTGCATTTAATGCCCATCCGTATATGTCTTTGAGAAGGTAGTAGTGTCTTCATAAGCCACTGCAGTCCATGTGCTCTCGGGGCAGTATTGAGGTTTTACTGTTGGGAAGAGAGCCACAGCTTTCTGATCCAGTGACAGTGGAGAAACAGGGAAATGCCCTCAAGCCAGGATAGTGTATGCAGATAGTTGAAGCAGAACAGGACGGTGATGCTGTACCCATGTGTCTCTGATCCTTGTTCTTCCAGGCAGTAAAACTCCTAAGTTTGGGAGAACTGTTAAGGATTCTTGATGAGTTTATTTTTTATTCCTTCATGAGATGTGGGTGCCAGCATTTATTGCCTATCTCTGGTTGTCCTTCTGAAAATTCCTCTTGAACCACTGCAGTCAATTTGATGTCAACCCACAATGCTATTAGGGAGCGAGTTTCAGGATTTTGACCCAACAATACTGAAGGAACGGCGATGTAGTTCCAAGTCAGGATGGTGAGCGGCTTGGAGGGGAACTTGCAGGGAATGGTGTTCCCATGTATCTGCTAGAGCTGTTAGGTCTTGTACATAGTACATCCGTCTACCACCATACACTAGAGGTGAAGGGAGTGAGTGTTTAACATGGTATGTGCAGTGCCAGTCAAGCAGACCTCAGCCTTGATTGGGCTATTGGCGTTGCAGTGGAAGGAGATGATGCACAAGCTTGGGAAGTCAGAAGGCAAGCTACTTACTGCAGAACCCCTAGCCTCTGAACCGATTTTGTAGCCACAGTAATTACATAACCTGTTTGGTTCAGTCTGATCAGTGGTAACTCTCAGAATATTGATGCTGGGGGATTTGACAGTGATGTTGTCATTGGAGATCAAAGAAAGATGGTTCGATTCACTTTAATTGGAGATGCCTGGCATTTGCGTGGCATCAATGATTCGTGCCACTTGTAAGCTCAAATCTGGATGTTGCTCAGATCTCACTATATTAAAGTATGGACTGTATTAACAAATGAGGAGTTGTGAATGATACTGCATACGTGCAGTCAGCGGCAAACACCCTGATGCTTGGCCTCACACAGGTGAGAAGGTCAGTGCTGAAACAACTGAAAATGTTTGGGTCTAGAACACTACCCTCACGCAGTATCTTGAGGCTGAGATTGTTAGCCTCCCTTGAACACAACCATTTTTCTTCATGCTAGGGATGATGTAAACCACTGGAGAGATTCCCTTTCGAATCCCACTGACCTCCATTTCAGGCTCAGCTCAATCAAACGCTGCTTTGATGTAGATTAGATTAGATTCCCTACAGTGTGGAAACAGGCCCTTCAGCCCAACAAGTCCACACCGACTCTCCAAAGAGCAACCCACCCAGACCCATTCCTCTATATTAACCCCTGACAAATGCATCTAACACTATGGGCAATTTAGCATGGCCAATTCACCTAACCTGCACATCTTTGTGACTGTGGGAGGAAACCGGTAAAGAGCTGTTAGCCTGTACCTCCTCTCTGGAATTCAGTTCCTTGGTTTTCTGTTTGGATCAAGGATGTACTGAAGCCTGGAACCAAGTAGTAATGCTGGAAATGCAGCAGTGAATCTGCACACATCAATGTGTTCATCCTCACCAGCATTGTGCTCAAAGTTAAAAATCACACAACACCAGATTATAGTCCAACTGGTTTAATTGGAAACACTAGCTTTTGGAGCACTGCTTCTTCATCAGACAACCACTTGTTGGACTATAACCTGGTGTTGTGTAATTTTTTAACTTTGTGCACCCCAGTCCAACACCAGCACCTCCACATCATGACCAGCATTGTGGAAAGATTAAATAACCTACATCTGAGTGATGTTGATGAGGGCAAAATACTGGCCAGGACTTGGGGGCAGATTCTCCGCTCCTTTCACTGAGTACTATGGGAGTTTTTAAAAATTGATTTGAGAAGTCAGATAGGACTTTGGTTTAATGTCTCCTCTGAAATATTTCCCCTGTGACAGTGCAGCACGATCCTCAGTTATGTCTGTCAAAGACACAGTGTTCCCTCGGTACTGCCCTTTGACAGTGGAGTGATCCTTTTGGTGCTTCCTGTCTGACAGTGCAGCACTTCCCCAGTGTTGGCCTTCCAACAATGCAACTCTTTTCCAAGTACTTACCATTGACATCGCAGCTCCAGTATATTGGCTGTGCTCCTCTACCTGTGCAATGGTTCATCAGTACTGATCCTCTGCCAGTATACTGCTCTCTCAGCACTGCCCTTCAATCTGTGCTGTGACTCCTCAATATAACCGCATTGACATTGGAATTCCCCCTCAATACTGCTCATTCAACTGCGTGGTGCTCCAAACTGACTCTCCGACAGGGCAGTATTCCACAAGACCACAAGACATAGGAGCAGAAATTAGGCCATTCAGCCCATCGAGTCATTCGCCATTCAGTCATGGCTGATAAGTTTCTCAACCCCATTCTCCTGCTTTCTCCCATAACCCTTGATTCCCTTGATACTCAGGAACCTATCTATCTCAGTCTTAAATATACTCAATGACCTGGCCTCCACAGCCTTCTATGCCAATGAATTCCACAGATTCATCACTGTCTGTTTGAAGAAGTTTCTCCTTATCTCCGTTCTGAAAGGTCTTCCCTTTACTCTAAGGCCATGCCCTCGGGTCCTAGTCTCTCCTACCAATTGGAAACATCTTCCCAACATCCACCCTGCCCAGGCCATTCGGTATTCTGTTTGTTTCAATTAGATCCCCCCTCATCCTGCTAAACTCCATTGAGTATAAACCCAGAGTCCTCTAACGTTCTCATATGTTAAGCTTTTCATTTCTGGGACCGTTCTCATGAAACTCCTCCAAACACGCTCCAGGGCCACTACATCCTTCCTGAGATATGGGGGCCCAAACATGCACACAATATTCCAAATGTGGTCTGACCAGAGCTGTATAGAGCCTCAGAAGTACATTCCTGCTTTTATATTCAAGTTCTCTCAAAATAATGCCATCATTGCATTTGCCTTCCTAACTACTGACTCAACCTGCAAGTTTACCTTGAGAGAATCTTGGATTAGAACTCCCAAGTCTCTTTGCACTTCAGAGTTTTGAATTTTCTCCTATTTAGAAAATAGTCCATGCCTCTACTCTTCCAACTAAAATGTAGGACCTCACACTTCCCCACGTTGTACTCCATCTGCCACTTTTTTGCCCACTCTCCTAACCTGTCCAAATGCTTCTACAGCCTCCCCGCCTCCTCAATGCTACCTGTCCCTCTACCTATCTTTGTATCATCTGAAAACCCAGCCAGAAAATCCTCAGTTCCTTCATTTGAATCAAATATGTATAAAGTGAAAAGTTGTGATCCCAACACAGTCTTGCGGAACACCAATTGTCACCTGCTGCCATCCTGAGAAGGACCCTTTTAGGAGAAAGTGAGGACTGCAGATGCTGGAGATCAGAGCTGAAAAATGTGTTGCTGGAAAAGCGCAGCAGGTCAGGCAGCATCCAAGGAGCAGGCGAATCGACGTTTCGTGAAGAAGGGCTCATGCCCGAAACGTCGATTCACCTGCTCCTTGGATGCTGCCTGACCTGCTGCGCTTTTCCAGCAACACATTTTTAGCAAGGACCCTTTTATCCCCACTCTCTGCTTTCTACCAGACAGCCAAGCTTCTATCCATGCTAGCACCTTGCCTGTATCACCATGAACCTTTATCTTGCTCAGTAGCCTCCTGTGCAGCACCATGTCAAAGGCCTTCTCGAAGTCCAGGTAGATAATATTCATTGGCTGTCCTGGATCTAACCTGCTCATTACTTCTTCAAAGAATTCAATTAGATTTGTCAGGCATGACCTTCTCTTGATGACTTTGCCCTATTTTACCATATACTTCCAAGTATTCAGGCATGTCATCCTTCATAATGGATTCCAGGATCTTACCCATGACCAAGGTTAGGGCAATTGGTCTGTAATTTTCCTCTTGCCTTCCTCCCTTTTTAGACAGGGATGTCACGTTAGTGATTCTTCAGTTCTTTGGGATCCTCCCTGTTTCTAGTGAATCTTGAATAATCACCACTAATGCCTCCACTATCTCTTCAGCTATCTCCCTTAGAACTCTGTGGTGTAGTCCATCTGGTCCAGGTGACTTATCCACCTTCAGGCAATTCCGTTTTTCTTGCACCCTTCTCCTTGGTGATGGCCAACATACTCAGCTCTGCCTCCTCACTCTCATGAAATTTTGGGAAATTACTTGTGTCTTCCAATGAAGACTGACACGAAATAATTATTCAGTTCCCCAGCCATTTCCTTGTTTCCCACTACAATCCCTCCTGCATCATTTTCCAATGTTCACTTTTGCCTCTCTTTTGCCATTTACGGGGCGACCGCCGTATCCGCGGAGTTGGTTTCCGCGGTTTCAGTTACCCGCGGCTTACCGCGGCCCAAACATATTACAAGGAACATTCCAGAACCAGGGACCAGGGGGCTGCCAGGGAAGTAAATGTCCCATTTAAATGAACGGGTTGGCCACTCTCCATGGTTTCGGGCTTCCACAGTAGGTCTTGGAACATATTCACCGCGGGTAGGGGGGATCTGCTGTATATATCTAAAGAAACTTAGTGGCACAGTGGCTCAGTGGTTAGCACTGCTGCCTCACAGAGCCAGGGACCTGGGTTCGATTCCAGCCTTAGGGAAGTTTGTCTGCGAGGGTTTCCTCCCAAAGTCTAAAAGATGTGCAGGTTAGGTGAATCGGCCATGCTAAATTGCCCATAGTATTCAGGGATCTGTAGACTAGGTACATTAGTCAGGAATGGATAATAGGATAGGGGTCTGGGTGGGTTACTCTTCAGAGGATCAATGTAGACTTGCTGGGCTGAAGGGCCTATTTCCACACTCTAGAGATTCTATGAAGCTATTACAATCTTCCTTTATGTTACTGGCTAACTTACCCTAATATTTAATCTTTTCCCTCCTTATTTCTTTCTTCATTGCCATCTGTTGACCTTTGTAAGCTTCCCAATGCCCTTCACCACATTACATTTCTCTTTCTCTTTTGCTTTTATGCTATCCCTGACTTATCTATCAGCAATGGTTGCCTCATCCTCTCTGTACCAAGCTTCTTTCCTCCCAGGATGAATCTCTGCTGTATCTCCTGAATTACTCTCAGAAACTCCTGCCATTGGTGTTCCATTGTCTTTCCTGTGAGGCTCCTCTCCCAGTCAATCCTCCCTAGCTCCTCCCTCATGTCTCTGTAGTTGCCTTTATTCAGCTGTAATACCGTTACCTCTGATTCTATCTTCTCCCTCTCAAACTGCAAAGTCAATCATATTATGATCACTGCTTCAATACTGACCCTCCAGCAGTGCACTACTCCCTCAGTACTGACCCTCACATAGTGCAACACAGAACCATCGAGTCATAGAGTTGTACAGCCCAGAATCAGACCCTTGGATCCAGCTTGACCAGGCCGACCAGATATCCTAAATTAAATTTGCCAGTGAACCATATCAATGGTTCAATGGAGAGTGCAGGAAGACATGCCCGGAGCAGCAGAAAGCATACATGAAGATGAGGTGTCAACCTGGTGAGGCCACCAAACAGGATTAGTGGATGCCAACCAACATAAGCACAAAGTGATAGACAGAGCTAAGATATCCCATAACCAGTGGATCAGATCTGGCAGTCCTGCCATATCCAGTTGTGTCTAGCGATGGATGATTAAACAACACACTGCAGGAGGCTCACAAATATCCCCATCCTCCATGATGGAAGAGCCCAGCACATCAGTGCGAAAGATAAGGCTGTAGTTTTCTCAAAAATCTTCAGCCACAAGTGGAGAGTGGATGATCGATCTCAGCTTCCTCCAGTGGTCCCCAGCAATACAGATACCAGTCTTTAGCCAATTCGATTCACTCCACCTGATATCAAGAAATGGTTGGAGACGCTAGATACTGCAAAGGCTACAGCCCTGACAACATTCCGGCAATAGTACTGAAGACTTGTACTTCAGACCTTGCCATTCCCCTAGCCAAGCTCTTCCAGTACAGTACAACACTGGCACCTACCCAACAATTGTGAAAAATTGTCCAGGTACGTCCTGTGCATAAAAAAACAGGACAAATCCAACCCAGCCAATTACCGTCCCATCTGCCTACTCTCTGTCGTCAGTAAAGTGATGGAAGGTGCCATCAACAGTGTTACCAAGCAGCACCTGCTCAGCAATAACCTGCTCAGTGATACCCAGTTTGGGTTCCGCCAGGGCCACTCAGCTCCTGACCTCATTACAGGCTTGGTCCAAACATGGACAAAAGAGCTGATTTCCAGAGGGGAGGGGATAACAAGGGGATAACAAGGCTGCACTCGACTGAGTGTGGCATTAAGGAGCCTTAGTGAAACTGGAATCGATGGGGATTAGGGGGCAACTCTCCACTGGTTGGAGTTTTTATTTTTTTTTATTTCAAAAATATACTTTATTCATATATATTTAATCTATACAATTGGACATGTCATCATTCTGTAAACATTCCATTTCTTTGCGTATCGAAACAGGGTAATCATTCCTATTCACAGGTTGGTGCGATTACATTGAGCTGAGGCGTCAGCGGAGCCCAAATGACTGCGTGGGCCCCCTGTTCTTCTTTAGGCAGGCAGATGTTAGACGATGGTCTTTCTCCACCGCGCCTTGGCGGCAGCTGCCCCAAGCTTCAGCACGTCCCTCAACACGTAGTCCTGGACCTTGGAATGTGCCAGTCTGCAACACTCAGTCGGGGTCAACTCCTTCAGCTGGAAGATCAACAGGTTTCGGACCGCCCAGAGAGCATCCTTCACTGAGTTGATGATCCTCCAGGCACAGTTGATGTTCGTCTCGGTGTGCGTCCCGGGGGAAAGGCCGTAGAGCACGGAGTCCCACGTCACGGCGCTGCTCGGGACGAACTTCGACAAACACCACTGCATTCTTCTTCAGACTTCTTCTGCGTATGCACATTCCAGAGGAGGTGTGTGACAGTCTTGTTCCCCCCCCCGCAGCCGCTTCGAGGGCAGCGTGCAGTGCGGCTGAGAGTCCGGGCCTGCATAAATGATCTCACAGGCAGAGCCCTTCTCACCACCAGCGAAGCCATGTCTTGGTGCTTGTTGGAAAGTTCTGGCGATGAGGCATTCTGCCAAATGGCTTTGACAGTCTGCTCAGGGAACCGCTCGATAGGATCCGCCCTCTCCTTTTCCCGAAGGGTCTCAAGGACACTACGTGCTGACCACTTCCTGATGGACTTCTGGTCAAAGATGTTTCTCTTCATAAATTTCTCCACGAAGGAAAGGTGATACGGAACGGTCCAGCTACTTGGAGCGTTCCACGGCAGCGAGGCCAGGCCCATCCTTCGCAACACCGGGGACAGGTAGAACCTCAGTACGTAGTGACACTTGGTGTTTGCGTACCGGGGATCCACGCACAGCATAATGCAGCCACACACAAAGGTGGCCATCAGGGTGAGGGTGGCATCGGGTGTGTTCTTTCCCCCATTGCCCAGATCTTTATACAGCGAGTCCCTTCGGACCCGGTCCATCTTTGACCTCCATATAAACTGGAAGATGGCCCGGGTGACTGCAGCGGCACAGGTTCTGGAAATAGGCCAGACCTGTGCCACGTATAATAGCAATGACAGTGCCTCACACCTGATGACCAGGTTTTTTCCCACAATGGAGAG
>NC_057730.1:31487087-31501644 GCF_004010195.1 Chiloscyllium plagiosum
GGCGGCGTCATCCATGTACAGGGAGGCCTTAACCTGTAGGCCCCCGCTGCCAGGAATAGTCACCCCTTTCGGGCTCGCATCCTTCCTGATGGACTCGGCAAATGGCTCTATGCAGCACACAAACAAGGCAGGAGAGAGAGGGCAGCCCTGCCTGACTCCAGATCTGACTGGGAAGCTATCTGATTCCCACCCATTGATTGAGACTGCACTGACAATGTTGGTGTCGAGCAGTCTGATCCAATTAGCGATTCCCTCCCCGAAGCCCATTTTGGAGAGGACATCCCTCATGTATGTATGCGATATCCTGTCAAAGGCTTCCTCCTAGTCCAGGCTGATGGGGCAGGTGTCCACCCCCCTGTCCTGCACGTGGGCAGTCGTATCTCTGAGGAGTGCGAGACTCTCAGCGATCTTCCTGCCCGGTACAGCACAGGTTTGGTCAGGGTGAATCACCGATCCCAGAGCAGACCTGACCCGGTTGGCGATGACCTTTGACAAGATTTTATAGTCTGTGTTTAACAGTGAGATCGGTCTCCAATTTCTAATTTCTTCCCTCTCCCCCTTCTGCTTGTAGATGAGGGTGATGATACCTTTCCTCATGGATTCACTCATGGTACCTGCCCGAAGCATACTGACATACACCTCCAGCAGGTCCCGACCAATCAAGTCCCAAAGACCGGAATAGAGCTCGACCAGTAAGCCGTCGCTTCCACTGGTTGGAGTTATACCTGACACAGAGGGGGTTGGTCATGGTAGTTGGAGCTCAGTCTACTCAGCCCCAGGACATCTCTGCAGGCATGCCTCAGGGTAGTGTCCACAGCTCAACCATTTTCAGCTGCTTCATCAATCTCCCTCCCTGTGTCATAAAGTCAGAACTGGGAATGTTTGCCGATGATTACGCAAAGTTCAGTACCATTCACAACTCCTCAGATACTGAAGCGGTCCCTGTCCAAATCTAACAAGATCTGGCCAATAGCCAAGCTTGGGCTGGCAAGTGGCAAGTAATATTCGTGCCACACAAATGACAGGCTATGACCATTACAAATAAAAGATAATCTAACCACCACCTCTTGGCATTCAATAGTGTAGCCATCACTGAATCCCCTAGTACCAACATCCTGGCAGTTATAATTGATCAGAAACTCAGCTGGACTCACTACATAAACATGGTGGCCACAAGAGTGGGTCAGAGGCCAGGAATACTGCAGCAAGTAACTCATCTCCTGACTTCCCAAAGCCTGTCCATCATCTACAAGCCACAAGTCAGGAATGTGATGGAATTCTCCCCATTACCTGGATGAGTGCAGCTCCAACAACACTCAAGAAGCTTGACACCATCCAGGACAAAGCAGCCCGCTTGATTGGAGCTGCATCCACAAGCATCCACTCACTCTACAACCAAATCTCAGTAGCAGCAGTGTGTACTATCTACAAGATGCACGGCAGAAATTCACCAAAGATCCTCAGACAGCACCTTCCAAACACATCACCACTTCCATCCAGAAGGACAAGGGCAGCGAGTTTATTGGAGCACCATTACATGTATGTTCCCCTTCAAGCTACTCACCATCCTGACTTGGAAATATATCACCGTTCCTTCACTGTCCATGGGTCAAAATCCTGGAATTCCCTCCCTATTGGCATTGTGGGTCTGCAGCTCACCCCCACTTTCTTAAAGCCAACTAGGGATGGGCAATAAATGCTGGCTCAGTCAGTGACACCCACATCCCACAAAATGAATACATTTTTAAAAATCCCTCCAAACCCTTCCTATTCATATACCCATCAAGATGCGTTTTAAATGCTGTAATTGTACCAGCCTCCACCACTTACTCTGAGCTCATTCCATACACGTACCACCCTCTGTGTGGAAAAGTTGCCCCTTCGGTCTCTTTTATATCTTTCCCCTCTCACCCTAAACCTATGCCCTCTAGTTCTGGACTCCCCCGACCCCAGGGAAAAGACTTTGTCTATTTCTCCTATCCACGCCCCTTATAATTTTGTAAACCTCTATAAGGTCACCCCTAAGCCTCTGACACTCCAAGGGAAACAGCCCCAGCCTGTTCAGCCTCTCCTTATAGCTCAAACCTTCCAACCAAGGCAACAACATTGTAAATCTTTTCTGAATCCTTTCAAGTTGCACAACTTCTTTCATATAGCAGGGAGACCAGAATTGAGTGCAGTATTTCAAATGTGACGTCCTGTACAGCCACGACATGACTTCCCATTGTGTGTATCCAATCCGGTGAGCATAAATGTAGGTATACCAAATGTCATCTTCACTATTCTATCTACCTGCAACTCCATTTTCAAGGAACTGTGAACTTGAACCCCAAAGTCTTATTTGTTTGGCAACTGTCCCCAGGACGTTGCCATTAAGTGTATAAATCCTGTCCTGATTTATCTTTCCAAAATGCAGCACCTCACATTTATCGAAGTTAAACTCCATCTGCCACAACTTGGCCAATCGGCCGATCTGATCGTCACGTTGTACACTGAGATAACCTTCTTCACAGTCCACGTCAACACCAATTTTGGTATCAGCTGCAAATTCAATATTCACATCCAAATCATTTATGTAAATGAGGAAAAGCAGTGGACCGACAATCAATTCCTGTGGTACACGACTGGTCACAGGCCACCAGTCTGAAAAGCAACCCTCCGTCTGTCACCCAGCTTCAAGCCAATATTGCATCCAACTGGCTAGTTCTCCCTGCATTCCATGTGGTCTAAACTTGCTAACCAGTGTCCCATGGGGAACCTTGTCGAATGCCCGACTGAAGTGCATATAGAGAATAAACCGCATTGCCTTCATCCGCCTTCTTTGCTAATTCTGCAACAAAGACAATGAAGTTAGTGAGACACAATTTCACACGCACAATGCCATGTCAATTATCCCTGATCAGTCCATGCCTTTCCAAATATGTGGAAATCCAGTCCCTCAGGATTCCCATCAACAACTTCCCCATCATGATGTCACAAACTCACTCAATACTGACACTCTGTCACTAACCCTGGTGGGATTCCTGTCTCTCACTGTCACAAACTCCAGTGTGATCACACTCTCTCACTATTACGAACCTCGGTGTGATTACTCTCTCACAGTCACTAAGCCCGGAGGGATTACTCTCTCTCACTGTCATTAACCCCAGTGTAATTACTCTTTCTCACTGTCACTAACCCCGGTGTAATTACTCTCTCTCACTGTCACTAAACCAAGAGTGATTACTCTTTCTCTTTGTCACTAACCCCGGCGTGATTACTCTCTCTCATTGTCACTAGCCCACGTGTGATTACTCTCTCACTGTCATAAACGCCAATGTGATTACGCTCTCTAACTGTCACTAACCCCGGAGGGATTACTCTCTCTCACTTTCACTAACCCCGGTGTGATTACTCTCTCTCACTGTCATTAACCCTGGTGTGATTACTCTCTCACTGTCACTAACCCCGGTGTGATTACTCTCTCTCACTGTCACTAACCCCAGTGTGATAATACTCTCACACTGTTACTAGCCCTGGTGTGATTATACTCTCACTGTCACTAACCCCAGTGTGATTAATCTCTCTCACTGTCACTAACCCCGGTGTGATTACTCTCATTCACTGTCACTAACCCCAGTGTGATTATTCTTCCTCACTGTCACTAACCCCGGTGTGATTACTCTCTCTAACTGTCACTAACCTCGGTGTGATCACACTCTCTAACTGTCACTAACCCTGGTGTGATTATTCTCTCTCACTATCACTAACGCCGGTGTGATCACTCTCTTACCCTGTCACTTACCCCGGGAGAATTGCTTTCTCTCATTGTCACTAACCCCGATGTGATTACTCCCTCTCACTGTCACTAACCCTGGTGTAATTACTCTCACTCACAGTCACTAACCCTGGTGTGATTACTCTCACTCACTGTCACTAACCCCGGTGTGATTACTCTCACTCACTGTCACTAACCCTGGTGTAATTACTCTCACTCACAGTCACTAACCCCGGTGTGATTACTCTCACTCACGTCACTAACCCTGGTGTAATTACTCTCACTCACAGTCACTAACCCCGGTGTGATTACTCTCACTCACTGTCACTAACCCCGGTGTGATTGCTCTCTCTCACTGTCACGAACCCCAGTGTGATTACTCTCACTCACAGTCACTAACCCTGGTGTGATTACTCTCACTCACTGTCACTAACCCCGGTGTGATTACTCTCACTCACTGTCACTAACCCTGGTGTAATTACTCTCACTCACAGTCACTAACCCCGGTGTGATTACTCTCACTCACTGTCACTAACCCCGGTGTGATTACTCTCTCACTGTCACTAACCCCTGTGTGATTACTCTCTCTCACTGTCACTAACCCCGATGTGATTACTCTCTCTCAGTCATTAAGCCTGGAGTGATTACTCTCACTCGCTGTCAATAAACCCAGTGTGATTAGTCTCTCTCTGTCACTAACTCTGGTGTGATTTCTCTCTCACTGTCACTACCCCAGTGTGATTACTCTCTCTCGCTGTCACTAATCCCGATGTGATTATACTCTCACTGTCACTAACAGCAGTGTAATTAATCTCTCTCACTGTCACTAACCTCAATGTGATTACTCACACTCACTGCCACTCTCCCTGGTATGATTACTCTCTCTCACTGTCAACAACCCTAGTGTGACTATTCTCCCACTGTCACTAACCCCGGTGTGATTACTGTCTTCCACTGTCACTAACCCCGATGTCATTACTCTCTCTCACAGTCACTAACCCCGGTGTGATCACTCTCTCTCACTATCACTAACCCCGGTGTGATTACTCTCTCTCTCGCTGTCACTAACCCCGGTGTGATTACTCTCTCTCACTTTCACTAACCCCGGTGTGATCACTCTCTCTCACTATCACTAATCCCGGTGTGATTACTCTCTCTCTCACTGTCACTAACCCCGGTGTGATTACTCTCTCTCACTGTCACTAACCCCGGTGTGATTACTCTCTTTCACTGTCACGAACCCCAGTGTGATTACTCCCTCTCACTGTCACTAAACCCAGTGTAATTATTCTCTCTCACTGTCACTATCCCTGACGTGATTACTCTCTCTCACCGTCAACAACCCCGGTGTGATTATTCTCTCGCTGTCTCTAACCCCGGTGTGTTTACTCTCTTCCACTGTCACTAACCCTGGTGTGATTACTGTCCTGCTGTCACTAACCCTGGTGTGATTATTCTCGCTCAATTTCACTAACCCCAGTGTGATTACACTCTCACTGCCACTAAACCAGTTGTGATTACTCTCACTCACTGTCACTAACCCCTGTGTGATTACTCTCTCTCACTGTCACTAACCCCGATGTGATTATTCTCTCTCACTGTCATTAAGCCTGGAGTGATTACTCTCACTCACTGTCAATAAACCCAGTGTGATTAATCTCTCTCTGTCACTAACTCTGGTGTGATTTCTCTCTCACTGTCACTACCCCAGTGTGATAACACTCTCTCGCTGTCACTAACCCCGGTGTCATTATACTCTCACTGTCACTAACACCAGTGTAATTAATCTCTCTCATTGTCACTAACCTCAATGTGATTACTCACACTCACTGCCACTCTCCCTGGTGTGATTACTCTCTCTCACTGTCAACAACCCTAGTGTGACTATTCTCTCACTGTCACTAACCCTGGTGTGATTACTCTCTCTCACTGTTACTAACCCCTGTGTGATTACTCTCTCTCACTATCACTAACCCCGGTGTGATTACTCTCTCTCACTGTCACTAACCCCGATGTGATTACTCTCTCTCACTATCACTAACCTTTGTGTGATTACTCTCTCTCACTATCACTAACCCCTGTGTGATTACTCTCTCTCACTATCACTAACCCCGGTGTGATTGCTCTCTCTCACTGTCACTAACCCCGATGTCATTAATCTCACTCACTGTCACTAACCCCGGTGTCATTATTCTCTCTCACTGTCACTAACCCCGATGTCATTACTCTCTCTCACTGTCACTAACCCCGGTGTCATTACTCTCTCTCACTGTCACTAACCCCGGTGTCATTACTCTCTCTCACTGTCACTAACCCCGGTGTCATTACTCTCTCTCACTGTCACTAACCCCAGTGTCATTACTCTCTCTCACTGTCACTAACCCCGGTGTGAGTACTCTCTCTCACTGTCACTAACCCCAGTGTCATTAATCTCACTCACTGTCACTAACCCCGGTGTCATTACTCTCTCTCACTGTCACTAACCCCAGTGTTATTACTCTCTCTCACTGCCACTAACCCCAGTGTCATTACTCTCTCTCACTGTCACTAACCCCAGTGTCATTACTCTCTCTCACTATCACTAACCCCGATGTCATTAATCTCTCTCACTGTCACTAACCCCGGTGTCATTACTCTCTCTCACTGTCACTAACCCCGGTGTCATTACTCTCTCTCACTGTCACTAACCCCGGTGTCATTACTCTCTCTCACTGTCACTAACCCCGGTGTGATTACTCTCTCTCACTGTCACTAACCCCGGTGTGATTACTCTCTCTCACTGTTACTAACCCCGGTGTGATTACTCTCTCTCACTGTCACTAACCCCGATGTCATTACTCTCTCTCACTGTCACTAACCCCGGTGTCATTACTCTCTCTCACTGTCACTAACCCCTGTGTGATTACTCTCTCTCACTGTCACTAACCCCGGTGTGATTACTCTCTCTCACTGTTACTAACCCCGGTGTGATTACTCTCTCTCACTGTCACTAACCCCGGTGTGATTACTCTCTCTCACTATCACTAACCCCGATGTGATTACTCTCTCTCACTGTCACTAACCCCCGTGTGAGTACCCTCCCTCTGTCACTAACCCCATGCTGTACTGCTGTTCCTGATCCTGTGATGATGATTACGTTCATGATGTACAGTCAGTTGTCAGTAATGATCTTTGCTCATTTGGGGTCTATTGGAAATCTGTGGATGTGTGTTGTCTCCCCAGAGGATGGGCCCTGAGAACTGCAGGCTGTGCTTTCCATTGATGTCCCTCACGTACTCTCTCATTCAATTCTCTCCTCGCTGTGTCAGTGAAGACTCTGAGCTGAAGGAATCCAACTGCAGGATCAGCTCGTGTGCTGTATTGTCACTTCAACATGGGTTGTCTTGCACTTTTGCCAAGATTCATCTGTCAGTGTGTCACAATATGAAAACCCATTCAGCCCATCCTAACCACACACCCAACCGTCAACCAAACCCCCATCCGCCAATCCCTACCTCAACTCTATGAACTCCAGTTTATCGTCTTTGGCCTGGCACAATGGGATCTTTGAACCCTATTCTCTACCTGGGGGAGCCGGGGGGATTGCTACAGCATCCCTCTCATCTGGGTCAGTGACCCTGACTACCCATGGTCTGGGAACAATCAAAGCCATCCAAATGAGGAGCCAGGAGAACCTGTACATCCACTGACCATTACAGAGCTGACATTCCGGAACCAATTCATGGTTCAAACGCAGTTTCCCAACCTCCTCTCGATTTATCGCTGTATTATGTCTCGATGATGATCAGCCACTTTTCCATCAGTGTGTCTGGACAAGCTGTACAGCACCAGGAAAGCTCATTCTGCTTTTACTCTTTCTGTAAGGAGCTGAGACTGAGACGTGTATGGACTGTACAAAAGCAGACAGGAGAAACCACCCCCTTTAAAAATAGTTCTGCATTGTACACAGACAGGAGATGACAGACTCGCACCAGGTATCGCGTGCACTGGCCGTAGACTTTTCAATGCTTTCTCAGTTCAGATATAGAGAATAGCAGCACTGTGGCATGATGGTCAATGTGAACAGAATAGCAGCACTGAGGCATGATGGTCAATGTGAACAGAATAGGCAGCACTGAGGCATGATGGTCAATGTGAACAGAATAGCAGCACTGAGGCATGATGGTCAATGTTCAGAATTCAAGCTGCTGTTCTGATGGGAGCATTGACTGCTCCGGGAGAGACTAGCACAGTAATTGTGTCTGATTTGTACATTGTTTAATGTCAGGCAGCTAATTTGCAGTCGTTGAAAGCTCAGACACTCTGTTCACTGCTGACAGTCCATTTTTACATAATTATGTTTGTTTTTAGATTACTTGAGCTATTCCTGCTGATAAATGTTATGTTCAATTTACCGTATCATTGTGTTTGAGCTTTAATGTTGTCTCCATGATAAGTGAGTTCCAGCATATAGTGAACATACTGGCTGCCTCATTGAGGCTGCCCACAAGGAATGATGGGACAACATGGCTGACAGTCTTGTTGTCACCTTGCTCCGAACCCTTTCACTCGCTGTTTGAACTTATTTATGGATCCCCCCCCCCCCCCCACCCCCCAACACCACCGCCACTCCCCGATTTTCAATCATTGATATTGGTGAGGGGAGCAGGTGAACAACAATAGCATGACCCCACTGGGACCTGGATCAGTTAGGGGGTCAGGGGTTCGCTGGTAGTTTTAAACCCCAAGGGTCAGAAGGTGACTGATAGCCTGAGACGTGCCTGGCCATCCCAGGAAAGGAGCATTCAGGCCAGAAGCAACGACAATGGATGACCATCAAAAAGGAAATGTTAGGGAGCAGGGCCAGGAATCTGGATGGTGCAAAGGACAGCCAATTAACAAATGTCTATTGAATCATTTCCATAAAAATAAAACTTTTGTTTTCTCTAAATCCAAATTATTCTCATGTTGACTTTGGTAGTTGCTATGTTCAAGGCAGTACTGAAGATGGATGAAGATGTCAGTGTCAAAGATTAATGTTGTAGTCAATAGTTGTACGAGATTTTATCTGAAGGTATTGGGATGAGAGAACTGGAGATTAGAACTGGAGTGTGGATTTGTACCATATAACTCTCATCACCTCACTATCTCACTTGTTATCCAGCTAGTCCATAGATTATTTCACTAATCCATAGGATACTGATCCACTTGGATTGTAGTGACCCGATAACTTCCTGATGTTGACCAGCAGCACCTTAGTCTGGTCTCAGGCTGGAAGCCTGACACAGAACAATGTGAAAATGGAAATACTGTATTGAACCTTCCCAGTCACTCAGCAATACTGAGAGAATTGGGTCAATCATAGAGACTGAAGGAAGAGGATTCTCGATATTGAGAGGAAAAGGTCCCATTTTCCAACCAAGTGATAAACAGTGCAACAAGACTCTTACCAGTGAGTGCGAGAGGCCTATTAGCATGCATTAATGGGTTCATTATTTGTGAAATGCTCCTTGTCGATATGCCGTCTCCAATTCTCCCACCTGCAGGGTAGAAACGAGAGAGCAACAATTCCTGCCGTAGGTCAGAGTGGGCAGCTGCCACCTCAGACTTGCTGCTTGCTTGCCCGGCCCTCCATCGCGGTGGATACCAGTCGCCAACATCTCAGGGCACACCCCACAATTTGCCATCCTTACCCAGTCTGGTCTTTATGTGACTTCAGCCTCATAGAAATATGGCTGGCTCAACTGCCCTGTGATATGGCCTGAGTAAGCCACTCAGTTCAAGTGCAGCTGGGGATAGGCCTGACCAGGAATTCCCTTTAAACAATGAAGAAACCTGATTCTGAAAAGCATAAGAATGACTGAATTTCAAATGGCACACGTTGTTTGAAAGTCCTTTCTTTTAACATAGTAATACCTAATTACCAGTTTGCTTTATTTTACCAGTAACTGTCTTAGCTCAAAGCTTAAATGTCATAAACTCTGGTTGTGAAATCACACGAAATCACCAAAAGTAACAAGTGACTGGGTACTTAAGTCAGGGCCTTGTGTTTTATTTCTTAACTTCTTATAAATGTCCCATCTGTGCCTCTGTTACATACTGTTGTATTGTCTGTGAAGAACTTAGAACTAAGTAGGCCGGAGTCAGCTGTGTGCAAGTGTTCCAGTGGGTGACAATCGTGGCTGAATTGGGGAGTCAGCTATCACATAACCCAGCCAGCAGCATGGCAAGATAAAACTGAAGAGAAAGAGCCTGAGGTTTCCAAGCTGGAGAGGTAATTATTTCTAACATATGATAACCGAAAGGCAAACAGAATACATGCCCATCTCAAATCCCACTTGCAGGAAAGATGCTTAGCTACCTCAGAGCTAAGAAGAAGGTAGTTGAAAAATATCCTTCACTGGGATAATGAATTTACTCACAATCATTTCAAACAGTTGGAGATCACAATCCAGGCAGGAGCATCATTGGAGAAGTGAAATATAACTAAACGGATACAAGGATCTAGGCAGCTTTCATTGAAACCACTCATTCTTGTTCAGAATGTGGACTGGTAGAAATGTGTTGGACTATCTCTGGGATTCCTGACTGAAGGAATGTTCACTGCCACCTGCTCAAGATTAACATGAGGGCCCTCATGTCAAGGAGTGTGCAAACACTGACAGTCTCAGCGCATTCTTAATGCAGCACTTAACTCACAAATGAGAGACAGCAAGTGTCAGAAACACAACAACCTCCAATCACAGAGCAATTAAAAGGGATCGCTCACGGAGAAAGATTATCTTTCAGAAGGTTACAAACCAACCCCCACTCCAGTGATTTGAACACTCAATCCAAATTGATGGACCCAAAGGAAATACACAGTAAGTACTGCCCTCTCAATTGTTTGCATCAAATAACTGGTTAAACTGAGGCCTGTTGTTTTCTAGTCATTGTTAAAGGTCCCATGATACTATGTGTTTTGTTAACAGTATCTTGGCCAATATTTATCCTTTAGAGTCAGAAGTGTTGTGCTGGAAAAGCACAGCAGGTCAGGCAGCATCCGAGGAGCAGGATTCCTCATGAAGGGCTTATGCCTGAAACGTCGATTCTCCGGCTCCTCGGATGCTGCCTGACCTGCTGTGCTTTTCCAGCAACACACTCTCGACTCTGATCGCCAGCACCTGCAGTCCTCACTTTCTCCCAATATTTGTCCTTCAGCCACAATCATTGAAGCAGGCTGTCCAGTCCTGTTTGTTGCTGCTCCTAGTGGGAGGTCATGGTATGGCACGTTTGTCTGAAACCATTCTCACACGCCCGTGGTAGCTGGTCTGCATCATCCAACTATGACTAGGCCGAGCTCCATTCCCCCCCAAATTCACTTCCGGAGAGATCTCAACTTTTCAACCTGTCTCAAAGGCCGGATCACTGATCACTTTGTTTGTGGAGCTCTCTTTTTAGCACCCTTTCTGCTCTTGACATTCCCAAACTTCCTTATTGGGCTTCTATTCTGGAATTTTAAGGATACTTGTCAGCATCCACATTTCAGAGACCTCTCTTTTCATCCATAGGTCTTCATTTATTGTCCAGATTTCTGGAGAGATTGTAACGATTTAAGTTTCCTCCTTCTGTTCAGCTCAAGTTTCCTGGTTAACACATTGCCCATCTTCACGATGAGGCAGTGTACCTGGTCATTTATATCATCGCTATGGGATCTGGCTGTATGCGGATTGGCCACATGTTACCCATCCCATCACAGTGACGACATTCCACAGGCACTCCATTGGCTGTAAAGTATTTTGGGAATGTCGAGGCACTGAAAGGAATGTTAACAGAGTAAGTTCTTGATTTTTGGACCAGTCAGAGTGGTGTCGTACAAAATCAATCTCAGGCTGAGAATGTGAACTAGGGCCAAGATTAATAGTCAGGCTGAAGGGAGAGTGGACATCGACAGTGGAATTAATTAAAGGCTGCTCTTGTTTTGTTTTCTCTCTTAAGGCGGTGAGCTCTGCTGCGTTACACCCCCACCCCCACAGTGACCCTGGGTTTTGTTTAATTTTGTTTAATTTCCAATATTAACACTCTGTGCCTCTCACTTTTCCTTTCCTATGTCTCCCCCTCCTGGCTGCTGACTGAATCACTCCTGTTTTCAGGCAATTTTTCAAGGCAGCCCAATTCAGAGATAAAAATCACACAATACCAGGTCCAACACCGGCATCTCCGAATCAATTCAGAGATGTTATGTCACACACCCAGAGCAGGTAGGACTTGAACCCAGGCCTCCTACCTCAGAGGCGAGGACACTATCACTGCACCACGAGAGCCCTCAAAACAGGATTTTACAAAAGGTTGTATTTCTGCATGTGTGTGTGTGTGTGTATGAGAGAGAGCGTGTGTGTGAGGGAGGGTCGGCATGAGTGTGTGAGTATGTAAGTGTGTGTGTGTCTGTGTGTCTGTGTGAGTGTTTAGTGCAATGGGATCACCTGTAGTGTGACATGAAGCCAAGGTCCAGTTGAGGCCATCCCTATGGGTATGGAACTTGGCTATCAGCCTCTGCCTGGCCACTCTGCATTATTGCATATCCCAAAGTTTGCTTGGAAGATGGTCACCCAAAGATCTGAGGCCAAATATCCCTTACCGCCGACATGTGCCCCAACTGGGAGGGAACCCTCCTGTCTGTTGATTGATGTGCGGTGCCCATTCATCTGTTGCCGTAGTCTTTGCTCGGTTTCCCCAATGTACCATGCCTCAGGGCATCCTTGCCTGCAGTGTATGAGATAGACAACGTTGGCTGAGTCAGATGTCTACCTGCCACGTACATGGTGGGAGGTGTCCCCATGTATAATGGTGGTATCCGTGTCCACACTCTGACACGTCTTGCAGCGCCTACCGTGACAGGGTTGTGGTCGATGTTGTCCTGAAGGCTGGGCAGTTTGCTGTGAACGATGGTCTGTTTGAGGTTTCGCGGTTGTTTAAAGGTGAGGCGTGGAGGTGTAGGGAAGATCTTGGCGAGATGCTCATCCTCATCGATAATGTGTTGCAGGCTGTGAAGAACACGGCGTAGTTTATCCCTTCCGGGGGGGTACTGGACAACAAAGTCTACCCTATTGGTCACAGCCCGTGTCTGTCTCCTGTGGAAGTTATTACAATTTCTCACATTGGAACTGGTGATTGATGAGTTGAGCATATCCTGTTCTTATGAGGGTATCCTTCAACACCTTCAGGTGCCTGTCACATTCCTCCTCATCTGATCAGATCCTGTGTATGTGTAGGGCTTGTCCGTAGGGGATGGCTGTTTTAATATGTTCAGGGTGAAAGCTAGAGAAGTGCAGATATCTGAAGGTGCTGAAGGACATCATGAGTGTGACAGATGTGAGGGTTACACCCAATTGTGATGAGTCCAGCTGGGTCTGGTTGTGCTGAGATCCATTCCAAGCTAGAACCCAGGCAGGAACTGTAACAATTAGAGTTGGAGAATCATAGAGATGTATAGTACGGAAACAGGCCCTTCAGTCCAACTTGTCCATGCTGACCAGATATCCTAAATTCATCTAGTCCTTAAACCCTTCCTATTCATATATCCATCCAGAGGCCTTTTAAGTGCTGTAATTGTACCAGCCTCCACCACTTCCTCTGGCAGCTCATTCCATACACACACCACCTTTTGTGTGAAAAAGGTTGCCCCTTAGGTCCCTTTTATATCTTTCCCCTCTCACCCAAAACCTATGCCCTCCAGTTCTGGACTCCCCCACCCCGGGGCAAAGACTTTGTCTATTTATCCTATCCATGTGCCTTATGATTTTATACACTCCTCAGCCTCTAACTCTCCAGGGAATACAGCCCCAGCCTCTGCAGCCTCTCCCTCTCACTCAAACACTCCGACCCTGGCAACATCCTTGTAAGTAGTTTAATTGTCCTGCACCATTTATGGCCTCATGCAGCAAGACTGCAGGCTTCAGATCTCACCCATCGGTTGTCCAAATGCTTAGCTCGTGCTGAGTTAATGCTGCTTTCCACCCAAGTAGCGCAGTGTTGTTGTTTCACCAGGTTAGCGCCTCCTGCACTCGTCACTGGGCCACGGATGATCCCCTGGTTTAAATAACAGCAAAATTTGCAGATGCTGGAAACTTGAAATAAAAAGAGAAAACACTGGAGAAACTCTGCAGGTCTGACAGCATCGACGGAGGGAGGAACAGAATTAATGTTTTGAGACCAGTATGCATCTTAACAACACACTTGTTAAATACAGTTTCAAACGAAAGCTCAGTAATTTGGTGATTGAGCCCCTGTTCTAATTTCATTGTGATTTTGTGCCTCATCTCAATTTTCTGGGAATAAGCCAGACCAACACTCCAGAGGAAGGATCCCTGTGTATCAGCCAAGTGTGTGTATGACAAGACTCAATGTCTAATCTTTGCCTTATCAGCAGTTGGAGTTAATGGAACATCCTTTAAGCCAAGTTCATTTCATCCCTGCATGCAACAGGGAGATTAAAAGTTAATGTCCTTTTAAAATTGGCTGGAGTTAAAATGCGCCAAACATCGATCACTGAACTTGTGATGCTGCCGCCCTCTCCTGGTTCTTCCAGGCATTGCACAGGCTGTGACTTTTTTTTTCCATCAAGAAGTGGATGGAAAAGGAAGGAGAAAGAGAGATATAGACAGTGAATAAAAGAACTTTGGTGGGTGGAGGGTGGGGGTGGAGTGGGGCATGATAGAGTCATAGAGATGTACAGCATGGAAACATCCCTTCGGTCCAACCCGTCCATGCCGACCAGATATCCCAACCCAATCTAGTCCCACCTGCCAGCACCCGGCCCATATCCCTCCAAACCCTTCCTAT
>NC_057730.1:31502478-31509147 GCF_004010195.1 Chiloscyllium plagiosum
CTGACCAATAAAGGAAAACATATCAAACACCTTCTTCACTATCCTATCCACCTGTGACTCCACTTTCAAGAAGCTATGAACCTGCACTCCAAGGTCTCTTTGTTCAGCAACACTCCCTAGGACCTTACCATCAAGTGTATAAGTTCTGCTAAGATTTGCTTTCCCAAAATGCAGCACCTCACATTTATCTGAATTATACTCCATCTGCCACTTCTCAGCCCATTGGCCCATCTGGTCCAGATCCTGTTGTAATCTGAGGTAACCTTCTTCGCTGTCCACTACACCGCCAATTTTGGTGTCATCTCCAAACTTACTAACTGTACCTCTTATGCTCGCATCCAAATCATTTATATAATTAGAGAGATAAAAATAGAGGGTGAGAGAGGGTGAGATCAAAGGACAGAAGGAGGGAGAAGGAGGAGGACCAGTGAAGAGGGTGAGGAGAGATGGTAAAGATAAGGAATGGAGAAGTCTAGGATTAGCTGGGCAGAGGGACAGAAAGGAAAAGTGAACAGGGAGAGGAAGATGGAGAAAAAACAGGAGTGGAAAAATACAACCATGTTCTCAAGTTTAAATAAAAGTATTGAATCAAATTGATGATGTGGAGGAGCCAGTGATGGACTGGGATGGACAAAGTTAAAAACCACACAACACCAGGTTATAGTTCAACAGATTTAATTGGAAGCACTAGCTTTCAGAGCGCCACTCTTTCATCAGGTGATTGTGATGAAGGAGCAGAGCTCCGAAAGCTAGTGCTTCCAAATAAACCTGTTGGACTATAATCTGGTGTTGTGTGAATTGAATTAAATTAGCTTTACTCTCACATGTACTTGAATGAGTACAGTGGAATGTTTGCAGTTGCTTCATTACAGTGCCATCTGAGAAACTCAATAGGTCTGGCAGCATCTCTGGGGAGAAAACAAAGGTTACAGTTCTGCTCAGATCCGCTGTCCGTGCACAGACTCATGTGCATATGTGACCAGTTCGAACGGGCTTCGGGGGCCAAGGTCAACCGAGGCAAGAGCGAGGCCATGCTCTTCGGGAACTGGGCCGACCAATCCTCGATCCCCTTCGCCACCAGGACTGACCACCTGAAGGTGCTGGGTATTTGGTTCGGGGGTGCTGGGGCGTGCGCCAAGTCTTGGGAGGAGTGTACCAGCAAAGTGAGGCAGAAACTGGGCAGATGGAAGCTACGGTCGCTCTCCATCGCGGGAAAAAACCTGGTCATCAGGTGTGAGGCACTGTCATTGCTGTTATACGTGGCACAGGTCTGGCCTATTCCCAGAACCTGTGCCACTGCAGTCACCCGGGTCATCTTCCAATTTATATGGAGGTCAAAGATGGACCGGGTCCGAAGGGACTCGCTGTACAAAGATCTGCGCAATGGGGGAAAAAACACACCCAATGCCACCCTCACCCTGTTGGCCACCTTTGTGTGTGGCTGCATCAAGCTGTGCGTGGATCCCCAGTACGCAAACACCAAGTATCACTACGTACTGAGGTTCTACCTGTCCCCGGGGTTGTGAAGGATGGGCCTGGCCTCGCTGCCGCGGAACGCTCCGAGTAGTTGGACCGTTCCGTACCACCTGTCCTCCGTGGAGAAGCTTATGAAGAAAACACCTTTACCATAAGAAAACACCTTTGACCACAAGTCCATCAGGAAGTGGTCAGCACGTAGTGTCCTTGAGACCCTTCGGGAAAAGGAGAGGGCGGATCCTATCGAGCGGTTCCCTGAGCAGACTGTCAAAGCCATTTGGCAGAATGCCTCATCGCCAGAACTTTCCAACAAGCACCAAGACATGGCTTCGCTGGTGGTGAGAAGGGCTCTGCCTGTGAGATCCTTTATGCACGCCCGGACTCTCAGCCGCACCGCACGCTGCCCTCGAAGCGGCTGCAGGGGGGAACGAGACTGTCACACACCTCCTTCTGGAATGTGCCTCTGCAGAAGCAGTCTGGAGAGGAATGCAGTGGTGTTTGTCGAGGTTCGTCCCGAGCAGCGCCGTGACACGGGACTCCGTGCTCTACGGCCTGTTCCCCGGGACGCACACCGAGACGAACATCAACTGTGCCTGGAGGATCATCAACTCGGTTAAGGACCCTCTCTGGAGGAGTTGACCCCGACTGAATGTTGCGGACTGGCACATCCCAAGGTCCAGGATAACGTGTTGAGGGACGCACTGAAGCTTGGGGCAGCTGCCGCCAAGGCGCGGTGGGGAAAGACCACTGTGTAACATCTGCCTGCCTAAGCACAGGGGGCTGACGCAGTAAGGGGGCTCTGCTGACGCCTCAGTTAAATATATGGTTGGTAAATGAACAGATCTGTATATACGCATGATTAATTCAGATCTCTGTATGTAAAGAAATGGAATGTATACGTATGTATGGCATCACCAATTGTACAGATATCAAAATAATTTTATGAATAAGGTATATTTTTGAAATAAAAAAGATGTTTCAGCTCGGGGGGAATTCTCTGGTTTTCATTTCAGATTTCTAGTAAGTATAGTGTTTTGTGTTTTTCTTCCTCCAATTTTCTGTTTGCCTGTGTCTCTATTCCCCCCCACCCACTCTCTCTCTCTCTCTCTCACTTTCTCTCTGTCTCTCTCTCTCTCGGTTTCTAGTTCTCTGAATGTCTCTCTGTACCTACCTCGCTGTGTGGGTGAGGAAGAGGTCCCTGGGATCGGGGCATCAGCCAAACCCAGTTAATGGGGGCCCTGCTTTCCTCCAACATGGCCACCTCCTCCATCACATTGTCCTGCAGGTGGGAGGTCAAGGTGAAAAGGCACCAGTGATCTCAAACTGAACACTGTCTAATACGTCCCGATCAGATGAGACAGGGTCAAGCAATACCAACACCAGAATAATGAGTCGGTGTTTGGATAATTTGAGTAAGCATTTGATTTTCGGGGGTTATCCCGAAATCTGGAGGCAACAACACCCAGTATGGATTCGGCAGTAAATCTTCAAACGGGAGTCTGACATCGGGAGAGAAACTGCGAATGTGGTGGATCTGAGGTTTCTCGTGAAAGACATTAACTTGCGAAGGAGATGAATATTAAATTTCAGCTGTAGCACTTGAATTGTTAAAGAAGACATAGGCAGGCAGAATGAGAGGTTCCCTGCTCCAACCAGGTACACACTGAAAATTCCACCTCCACACCATCACGCTGTGTGTTAGGCTGTGCAACTCACATCAACACTGTCAACTCATTCAGGGTCACAGTGAAGACCCACACTGGGAGGGCAGCGGGGAGAGGGACCCCTACTACAGGAGTGCTGCATTGTCAGAGGGACCGCTACTACAGGAGTGCTGCACTATCACAGGGACCCCGACTACAGGAGTGCTGCACTGTCAGAGGGACCCCTACTACAGGACTGCTGGACTGTCAGAGGGACCCCTACTACAGGAGTGCTGCACTGTCAGAGGGACCGCTACTATAGGAGTGCTGCATTGTCAGAGGGACCGCTACTACAGGGGTGCTGCACTGTCAGAGGGACCCCTACTACAGGACTGCGGCACTGTCAGAGGGACCGCTACTGCAGGAGTGCTGCACTGTCAGAGGGACCGCTACTGCAGGAGTGCTGCACTGTCAGAGGGACTGCTACAACAGAAGCGCTACTCTATCAGAGGGACCGCTCCTACAGGAATGCTGCTCTGTCAGAGGGACTGCCACAACAGGCGTGCTGCATGTTCAGAGGGACCGCTACTGCAGGAATGCTGCACTGTCAGAGGGTCCGCTACTGCAGGAGTGCTGCACTGTCAGAGGGTCCGCTATTATAGGAGTGCTGCTCTGTCAGAGGGACCGCTACGATAGGCATGCTGCTCTGTCAGAGGGACCGCTAGTACGAGAATGGCGCATTGTCAGAGGGACACCTACAACAGGAGTGCTGCATTTTCAGACGGACCGCTACTACAGGAGTGCTGCACTGTCAGAGGGACACCTGCTACAGGAGTGCTGCTCTGTCAGAGGGACACCTGCTACAGGAAGGCTGCACTGCCAGAGGGACCCCTACTACAGGAGTGCCACACTGTCAGAAGGGCCACTACTACAGGAGTGCTTCTCTGTCAGAGGGACTGCTACTACAGCAGTGCTGCACTGTCAGAGGGACTGTGTTTTAAAAAATTCTCAAGGTCAAGGACCAGGCTCGCAGGAAAGTAGTCTGACACAGAACAAACAGCCAAGAGGCAGGGACACCTACTACAGGCGTGCTGCATTTTCAGAGGGACCGCTACTACAGGAGTGCTGCAGTGCCAGAGGGACCGCTACTACACGAGTGCCGCACTGTCAGAGCGACTGCTAGTACAGGAGTGCTGCACTGTCAGAGGCGCCGCTACTACAGGAGTGCTGCACTCTCAGAGGGACCCCTACTACCGGAGTGCTGCACTGCCAGAGAGACCCCTACTACAGGAGTGCCATACTGTCAGAAGGGCCACTACTACAGGAGTGCTACTCTGTCAGAGGGACTGATACTACAGCAGTGCTGCACTGTCAGATGGATCGCAACTACAGGAGTGCCGCACTGTCAGAGGGACACCTACTACAGGCATGCTGCATTTTCAGAGGGACCGCTACTACAGGAGTGCTGCAGTGCCAGAGGGACCGCTAGTACAGAAGTGCTGCTCTGTCAGAGAGACCCCTACTACTGGAATGCTGCTATGTCAGAGGGATCCCTACTACAGGAGTGCTGCTCTGTCAGAGGGACCGCTACTGCAGGAGTGCTGTAGTGTCAGAAGGACCGCTACTACAGGAGTGCTGCTCTGTAAGAGGGACCACTGCTGCAGGAGTGCTGCACTTTTCAGAAGTACCGCTACTACAGGAGTGCTGCACTGCCAGAGGGAGCCTAATGCAGGATTGCCGCACTGTCAGAGGGACCCCAACTACAGGAGTGCTGCTCTGTCAGAGGGATCCCTACTACAGGAGTACTGCTCTGTCAGAGGGACCGCTACTGCAGGAGTGCCGCAGTGTCAGAAGGACCGCTACTACAGGAGTGCTGCTCTGTCAGAGGGACCGCTACTGCAGGAGTGCCATACTGTCAGAAGGGCCACTACTACAGGAGTGCTACTCTGTCAGAGGGACTGATACTACAGCAGTGCTGCACTGTCATATGGATCGCAACTACAGGAGTGCCGCACTGTCAGAGGGACACCTACTACAGGTGTGCTGTATTTTCAGAGGGACCGCTAGTACAGGAGTGCTGCACTGTCAGAGCGACCGCTAGTACAGGAGTGCTGCACTGTCAGAGCGACCGCTAGTACAGGAGTGCTGCTCTGTCAGAGGGACCGCTAGTACAGGAGTGCTGCACTGTAAGAGGGACCCCAACTACAGGAGTGCTGCACTGTCAGAGGGACCGCTGCTGCAGGAGTGCCGCACTTTTCAGAAGTACCGCTACTACAGGAGTGCTGCACTGCCAGAGGTAGCCTAATACAGGATTGCCGCACTGTCAGAGGGACCCCAACTACAGGAGTGCTGCTCTGTCAGAGAGACCCCTACTACTGGAATGCTGCTCTGTCAGAGAGACCCCTACTACAGGAGTACTGCTCTGTCAGAGGGACCGCTACTGCAGGAGTGCCGCAGTGTCAGAAGGACCGCTACTACAGGAGTGCTGCACAGTCAGAGGGACCACTGCTGCAGGAGTGCTGCACTGTCAGAGGGACCCCAATTACAGGAGTGCTGCTCTCACAGAGAGACCCCTACTACAGGAATGCTGCAGTGTCAGAGACCCCTACTACCAGAGTGCTGCACTGTCAGAGGGACCCCTACTACCGGAGTGCTGCTCTGTCAGAGAGACCGCTACTACCGGAGTGCCGCAGTGTCAGAGGGGCTGCTACTACCGGAGTGCCGCAGTGTCAGAGGGGCTGCTACTACCGGAGTGCAGCACTGTCAGAGGGACCCCAATTACAGCAGTGCTGCTCTGTCAGAGAGACACCTACTGCAGGAGTGCTGCAGTGTCAGAGGGACCCCTACTACCGGAGTGCCGCAGTGTCAGAGGGGCCACTACTACAGGAGTGCTGCTCTGTCAGAGGTAACGCTACTACAGGAGTGCTGCACTCTCAGAGGGACACCTACTACTGGAGTGCTGCACTGTCAGAAGGACCGCTACTAACGCAGTGCAGCTCTGTCACAGGGACCTCTACTAGAGGAGTGCTGCACTGTCAGAGGGACCCCGACTATAGGAGTGCTGCATTGTCAGAGGGACCGCTACTACAGGAGTGCCGCACTGTCAGAGGGAGCCTAATGCAGGATTGCCGCACTGTCAGAGGGACCCCTACTACAGGAGTGCCGCAGTGTCAGAGGCACCGCCACTACAGGAGTGCTGCTCTGTCAGAGGTACCGCTACTACAGGAGTGCTGCACTCTCAGAGGGACCCCTACTACCGGAGTGCTGCACTGTCAGAGGGACTGCTACTAACATAGTGCAGCTCTGTCAGAGGGACCGCTACTAGAGGAGAGCCGCACTGTCAGAGGGACCCCGACAACAGGCGTGCTGCAGTGTCAGAGGGACCGCTACGACAGGAGTGCCGCACTGTCAGAGGGACCGCTACTAAAGGAGTGCTGCACTGTCAGAGGGACCGCTGCTGCAGGAGTGCTGCACTGTCAGAGGGACCCCTATTACAGGAGTGCTGCACTGTCAGAGGGACCCCGACTATAGGAGTGCTGCATTGTCAAAG
>NC_057730.1:31509647-31532337 GCF_004010195.1 Chiloscyllium plagiosum
ATGGTTGGGGGGAGGGGGTGTGATGTAATGCACTTAGGGGAGAGGGGGGTGGGGGGGCGATGATATCGGCCAAAGGGTTTCCTTCCACGCTGCAGGCTGTCGAGAGGACACAATCCTGTCAGCTCTCTCCTGCTGTCTGCTGGAGTTGGGGGTGATCAGGGCATTGGGACCTGCTCTGGTACAATACTGGTAAAAGTGGGGACATGGAAATTGTAGAGTACCCATCTGAATATACTTGAGAATGGTCAGGTTGCACATTGTTACCTCAGCCCCAAAAGCCAGAAAAACCCCATTTCTAGCCCATAGTTTGGTTTGTACATCCTTACCCTCCTTCCAGGACTGTAAATCCAATTGTGTCAGCATCTGGATAAAAGCAAATCACTGCGGATGCTGGAATCTGAAACCAAAAGAGAAAATGCTGGAAAGTCTCAGCAGGTCTGGCAGCATCTGTAAGGAGAGAAAAGAGCTGACGTTTCGAGTCTAACTGACCCTTTGTCAAAGCTCTGACAAAAGGTCAGTTAGACTCAAAACATCAGCTCTTTTCTCTCCTTACAGATACTGCCAGACCTGCTGAGATTTTCCAGCATTTTCTCTTTCCGTGTCAGCATCTGACTGGATGTCATTTCCAAACCCAGAAAGAGAAATATGTTTCTGGTGAAGGATGCATGTTGATCAGAAGACAAATGTGTCCGACCAAAGTTTTTGAACAAAAGTGTGCAGTAGGGTTCATCTCCTGATGTTTTCAATATAAATAACATTTCTGTTCAAAATGGTTAAATTAGTTGCCCCTCAATCCAGGTGAGATGCTGTGAGGCCCGCTGTGATATCACATTAAGAGGATGATGTACAGCCATGGTCAAGGGGCCACAATGTAACGCAGTGTGGAACCAATGATGGGGTTCGGATAGTTGGTGGGAGTAATGGTAGCTGCTGAACCCCTAGATGAGACCTCCCGTAACGTGTGGTGAATGGGCACGATAATTTGGTTCAGGGACACGCTGTGCAGTTAGTTTTGAATCAGGTGAGAAATCTACAGGACCATCCAGACATCCTCGGGGCGCCATTCTCACACAAAAAGGCAAAAACAAAAATGCATGTAACAGGAAAGCAGCTGGGATGAGTGTGGTGAAAGTATGAACTGCAGACCAAAAAAAAGAAGCAATTTTTTTTTGAAAAGCCGCAGCTGGTTTACTGAATCTCTTTATGGAATTGAGGTCAGAAATCACCTCTTTTCCCTCATCCACCGCCCGGACACGTCTTGGTGCCCATTTGCCACCAGGCAGTGGGGATCCCCAGTAGAGGACTCTCTATGCAGGAGTCCTCCCCGTTTCTCTCGGGGATCTGGGGTGGAGGGTGTTGCATGCAGCGGTCCCCCTGCAACTGCAGATTGCGGTGGTTAGAAAAGAAAAGGAAAACAAAATAGAGGTCAGAAATCCTATACCAGTTGGGATGAAAGACACGGAACGTCAGGAAGATGACCACCAAATTCTGCAGCTTGAATTGGAAGACCGCGGGTGGCCTGAATTAAACAAAAGAGGGATGTTTTTGTAAATTTAAACAAGTTCATTTGAAAACAGAGTTTGCACAGAATCAATACTTTGGGCCTATCTGAAGAAGACCCTGAAGGACCCTGAGGAGCTGTGGAACACATCAACATTGTGTAAAGATGAAGCTCAGAATACCGAGTTAATGTCTCACAGATATCAGCCACAGCTATCAATAGGACGTAGAATGTTAGAGCATAGAACAAGACAGCACTGTACAGGCCCTTCAGCCCTCAATGTTGTGCCGCCCTTTTATCCTAGTCTAAGTTTAGACTAACCCAGATACCCTTCATTGTACTGTCTTCCATGTGGTTATCCAGGAGTCAATCAGATATCAGAGAGTATACACAGATTAATGCAGCTCTGTCACGTATATAGTGAAAAAGGATGCTATTACCCGGGGAAGCTTGGACCCAAGATGTCAACAATCTTGTTCAAGAAAAAGAGGACTCCTCAAGATTCTAACATCAGAGGAACCGAATCCCAGCTTCACAGGAGCAGGAAGGTAGGACACCAAATGCGAAATTGTTCGGTTCATTTGGCAGAGGGATCCACTACCTTCGAGATCCCATTCGGAAGATGCTGCATTAAGTTTATCCGTTTGTAAGGATCTGTTCCAGCAGCACTTGGGCAGGATTGCGGAACCTTTCCTGGATGTAGATGCACTGCGGCAGAGATTGTGCCAACTTTGGTTCTGCCCGTCACCACAATCTAAACTTACCCCCCGGCAGCAACTAGCTGTGAGGCAATTCAACAAACTTAGGGCTCAAGGCACCTTCTCCCAAGTCCTCACACCAACCGCCTCACACCAGGCCTTACTATCACATCGGCTGCTACCTCACGCAACCCATTGGCAGCCATTAAAGAGTCCCCATTAGCAGCTATTCATTCCCCCAGGCCGACCTTTACCCAGTCCTTTGGCTGTCCAACTGTTTTACTGTCTCTTAGGGTCTATCTCTATCTATTGTTTAATTTTCTGCTACCCGCTTTGTGCATAAATACCAATCTTTTCCCAGCTACCGTCAGGTCCAATGAAGGGTCAATGGACCCAAAACGTTAACTCCAATTTCCCTCCACAGATGCTGTGGAAAAAATGTTCATCAATATTTTAAGAGGGAATCAAAGGTGGTTTTATGGCTCTAAAAAACTTAGAAAATCCCTAGGATCTGTCGATGTCTAGCAACAGCCTTCGGGCTTTATGTTTTGACACTCACTCACTCCCTCCCTCCCTCACTCACTCTCTCATTCACTTACTCCCTCCCTCCCTCACTCGCTCACTCCCTCACTTGCTCACTAACTCATTTGCTCACTCACTCGCTCACTCACTCACTCACCCCCTCCCTCCCTCACTCACTCACTCGCTCATTCACTCGCTCACTCAATCACTCACTCGCTCACTCACTCCCTCCCTCCCTCACTCGCTCACTCGCTCTCTCATTCTCTCCCTCCCTCACTCCCTCCATCCCTCTTTCTGTAAAAGATGACTCTTGAAAGAAAGCGAGCTGAAGAGATAGCTCAGCAAAATACTTTCTCAGAACCTGAGAAAGTTCCAGAAGTCAGTATATCGGATCTTCACGTAAGTTCCGTTGGAGATTGGGGTCCCTTTTAAACATGAAGTTTCCCCAATATTTACTGTGTGGCGTGAGATCTCATTTAGCTGCTGTTACAGCAGTAAGGAGCTTTCAAATCTCTAGCAGATGAAAACAAAAAGAATGATCACATGATTCATCAGGATCACCAAGGTCAGAACAAGTCCCGGAACTTGAATAAAGAAAACCAGAAATAAATCCACAAATATTGCCCTCCTCACTGACGAGGGAGCCTAACATATTGACGGAGAAGATAAGGCGGAAACATTTGCAACAATCCTCAGCCAGGAGTTCCGAATAGATGAACCATCTCAGTTCCCCCCAGAGGTTGGCTGTATCATAGATGATATTAAACTGACGTCAATGATTTTTCTGGCACCATACATATCCTTTTATCAATGTGTCGTTCTTATAATAGGTGATAAGCTAATCTTCGGATGATGCTCCATAACAATCCTGCTAAGTGAATGGTTCGCACTATTGTGAAATACAGAAAGACAAAACAAAATGGACCTATAACCACATTGAGCTTAAGAGCAGCACCCTGGCAATGTTTTTCCACAACCTTTACCATCAGGGAGAAGGTACAGAAGCTTGAACACACGCACCAGCCAGTTTCGTAACAGTTTCTCCCCTACTGTTGTTAGAATACTGAATGGACTCACAAACCCTTAACATTCGCCTGTACCTGTGTTTTTGTTTTTGCCGCTGTTTACCTATTATTTACTTAACTATGCTACTTAACTCTGTAATCTGCCTGTATTGCTCGCAAGACAAAGCTTTTCACTGTGCCTCGGTACAGGTGACAATAAATTCAATTCAATTCAATTCAATTCGATTCAATTCAGCACTTGTCGACATGGTTACTGTTACCAATGGCGATTTGGGAGACAACCTTTCCTAGCCGCACCTAAGTTCTCAGAAATGTAGGAAAAACATCTCAGAAAGCAAGATGGCCGCAGTTGCTGAACTGCCTCTTTTGTGCGAAGGGCAAAGCTTCAGATGATACCCCTTACCCAGGGAGCCTTGCTACCCTCAGAAATATCGACATTGTGCAGTGAGCCTAGATGTAGTAAGGTAATTGCTCTGGATTGTGTGTTGTTAAGGAGAAACAGAAACTGGCCAAGGGAATTAGACAGCAACAAAGTACCCAGCGCTCCCACCACATTCAAAAACATCCAAAGGTGAAAGCCTCTTGATAAAAGGTGATGGGAGTGAACTTTCTTGAATCGTTGCCATCTGTGTGGTTATCAGTACCTCCAGAATTCTGTTCAGGAGGGAGTGCCTTAATATTGACCCAACGGCAGTGAAGAGGTTCGAACTCAGGCCTGTTAGTGACCTTGGGAAGCTACAATTGGTGCTGTTGCCTTGTGTCGCTCAGTGACAGATGTCTTATATTTGGCTGTTGCCATCAGGAAAGGCTTGGTGAGTCACAGCTTGTAAATTCCACAAGCTACAACCACAGTGTGTCGGTGGTGCAGGCTTTTAATATTGAAGGACATCAACGGTTTTCAGAGATGTAATGACAGGTAGTACACCAAAATGCCGTAGTTGCATTCCAGTGAAACCTCACTTCATAGAAAATTGCTTAATAGAAATAATGGGGCCTATGAGAAAAGTGGGGTCAGGGCAGACCAGCACAAAATATCACCCACGATTTCTCAAAAATCACCCGAAGGTCTAATGCAAAGTATAGCAAAGCCTGAATGAAGGTTGAAATCATATCGATTAATGAAACAAAAGTAAATTTAACACAATATATTAAAAAGATGTAAAAGCTCCTCTCAGTACAGTACCCAATCAGAGAAAGCTGCTCTATCAGCAGCTGACATTGCACATGTGCAGAATGACACAACAACTTCAGTGCGGGCACTGGCACAGATGCAGAATGGTAAGAACATCGACACATGGGCAGAACGGTGTGGAGATTTTGGCGTGCACATTGCGTATGGGCAGAACGGTGTGGAGATTTTGGCATGCACATTGGCGTATGGGCAGAACGGTGTGGAGATTTTGGCGTGCACATTGGCGTATGGGCAGAACGGTGTGGAGATTTTGGCGTGCACATTGGCGTATGGGCAGAACGGTGTGGAGATTTTGGCGTGCACATTAGCGTATGGGCAGAACGGCGTGGAGATTTTGGTGTGCACATTAGCGTATGGGCAGAACGGTGTGGAGATTTTGGTGTGCACATTGGTGTGTGGGCAGAACGGTGTGGAGATTTTGGCGTGCACATTGGCGTATGGGCAGAACGGCGTGGAGATTTTGGCATGCACATTGGCGTATGGGCAGAACGGTGTGGAGATTTTGGCGTGCACATTGGCGTATGGGCAGAACGGTGTGGAGATTTTGGCGTGCACATTGGCGTATGGGCAGAACGGTGTGGAGATTTTGGCGTGCACATTGGCGTATGGGCAGAACGGTGTGGAGATTTTGGCGTGCACATTGGCGTATGGGCAGAACGGTGTGGAGATTTTGGCGTGCACATTGGCGTATGGGCAGAACGGTGTGGAGATTTTGGCGTGCACATTGGCGTATGGGCAGAACGGTGTGGAGATTTTGGCGTGCACATTGGCGTATGGGCAGAACGGTGTGGAGATTTTGGCGTGCACATTGGCGTATGGGCAGAACGGCGTGGAGATTTTGGTGTGCACATTAGCGTATGGGCAGAACGGTGTGGAGATTTTGGCGTGCACATTGGCATATGGGCAGAACGGCGTGGAGATTTTGGCGTGCACATTGGCGCATGCGCAGAACAAAGTGTACGAACCAATCACCGCTGCAATCGCGCTATTGCCAATGGAGGTAAATATTCTCCAAAATACCATTCCTTCATTCTTCAGCAACATTATAGCCAAATAGTGCTGCCGAAGCACACGTTACCCTAGAACTACCTGCAATGCAAAAATGTTAGGGATCAGTAATTAATCTACTCCCAAACCCATGACAGGATGGATTCCACTCCTTCAGTTATTGATAAATCCCCGTCCTTTGTAACCTGGATGGCTAGCCACTCCAGGCAGCAGAGATGGAGAGGGGCCCTCTGCAATTTCAGTCGAACTCAGAGCCTTCACGTGTTGAGGCATTTTCAGCCATCAGCTATTTCCTGCCAGGGCTGGGCCACATGCTAAACCCTCAGCATCAAAGGAAGAATCCAAAGGATGATCAGAATCCCTTCACATTCCCTCCACACGCCTCAAGCTGTGTGTTTTGTTGGTGGTGACATTTGCTGCATTAGTGAAGATGTCAAGACGTCCTTGTGGTACTTAAAGCAATCTGAAGATTTCGATCATCAGTGGCTGTTAAAGCTGTAGTAAAATCTCAAGGACAGCACGTCTGAAAGAGGTGGAAATCGGCGTGATTTATAAAACGGCTACTTGTGAACTCTGCTTTCAAATATTCCCAGAATGGGAGGATTTTTAAAACCAAAAAAATTAACTTCTCCTCTTCTGGCATCATCTCCCTCCCACCTCCCACCTCCCCCCCCCCCCCCCCCCAATGGCATGATAAAAGGAGGAGAAGGGAACAAAGAGAGAAGGCTGAGAGAGAGGGGGATGAGGGAGAGTGTGGGGGAGGCCAGAGGATGTGAACAGAACAGGGAAGTAGTAGGGGCAGGGAAGAAAAGATTACACATCAATTTGATTGCACTTTACAACGCCTGGATTTCTGCTTATGCATTAAGTTAGAAGTCACATGACACCAGGTTATAGTCCAACAGGTTTATTTGAATTCATGAATGTTTGGAGCACTGCTCCTTTGTCAGATAATTAGATTGGATTCCCTACGGTGTGGAAACAGGCCCTTCGACCCAACAAGTCCACACCGACCCTCCAAAGAGCAACCCACCCCCCCACTGACTAATGGACCTAACACTATGGGCAATTTAACATGGCCAATTGGACTGTGGGAGGAAACGGGAGCACCTGGAGCAAACCCATGCAGACACAGGGAAAATGTGCAAACTCCACACAGACAGTCGCCCGAGGGTGTAATTGAACCTAGGACCCTGGTGCTATGATGCAGCAGGGCTAACCACTGAGCCACCATGCCACCCCATGAAGTGCTTTGATCATTGTCTTCTATAACTGTCCCTTGTAGCCACTTAGATACTGGTCCAATGTGTTTCTCTCATTTGCCCTGTTTTAATTCCATTTTATTATCTCTGCTGTTTCTTTTTGAGATTTTACAGCTAACCCTTTTGATTCGTGTTTCCTTCAGGAGTATGATTTGATAGCAGCCTGCCCCAGCAGTTCCCTTTACGAGCTGTTTGCCCGAAACGTCGATTTCAAAGCTCCTTGGATGCTGCCTGAACTGCTGTGCTCTTCCAGCACCACTAATCCAGAATCTAGCTGTTTATGAGCAGATAGACGGTCTCTCAGATTAGCTCCTCTCCATATTTCACCTGTCTGTAAAATGTATTATTGTTGCTCTTTGCCTTTGCTACAAACCCTGATTGCTGAGGTTGCCTGATAGTTGTCTGACAGCTTCCAATTCCTACAGCTTTACAGAGTAGACCTCAGACTGGATCCTGCTATTTTTATTATTTATTACAATCTAATAGAAGACAGAGAGATGGGTTAATGGGGGCTTTTTCAGGGTGGCAACCTGTAACTAGTGGCGTACCACAGGGACTGGTGCTGGGGCCACCATTATTTGCAATACATTTTGATGACTTGGACGAGGAAAGTGAATCAACCAAAGCCAAGTTTCTGGATAACACAGTAATTGGTGGGAAGGCAAGTGGTGAAGGGGATGTTAAAAAGGGATACAGAAAATGTAGGGAAGTGGGCAAAATCTCAGCACATGGAATATAATGTGAGGTTTTGACAGGAAGAGTGGAGAAACTGATTATTATTTAAACGGAGAAAGACTGCAGAAAGCTTTGGAATGCAGGGATTTGGAATTCCTCTTCCATGATTCACAAAAATCTAACATCAGCAGGTATTCGAGATGGCAAATGGCATGTTGGACTTCAATTCAAAGGGAATGGTATATAAACATAGGGAGGTTTGTCAACAACCCTATAAGGCACAGCTGGAATAGCGTGATCTAGGCTGATCCCCAGGATGGAGGGAATGGCTGAAGAGGAGAGGTTGAGTAGATTGGGCCTATACTCATTGGAAAATACAAGAACAAGAGGTGACCTTGTTGCAACATACAAGATTCTTAGAGGACTTGACAGTCTTGATGCTGAAAGGTTGTTTCCCCTTGTGGCAGAGTCTGGGACCAGAGGGCACATTGGGAGAATAAAGAAAGGGTGACACATTTCAGACAGGGATGAGGAGGAATTTATTTTCTCAGAGAGTAGTGAATGAATGGAATTCTTTACTGCAGAGGACTGTGAGGTGGACATAGATTTCTAATCAGTCAAGTGAATCAAGCATTCTGGGGAAAAGGTAGGACAGTGGACGCGAAGAGAATCAGATCAGGCGTGATCTCATTCAACAGCTGAACAGATTCAATGGGCTGAATGGCCTACATCTACTCCTGTATCTTATGATCTTAACACCACCCATTACTTTTAAAACATGGGGCCGCGGGTTGGAGCAAAAATCACAAAGAGATTTACGTTGAGGGCTGAGGGACCAGAATAAACTCAGACCACCAGGAAGAGTGAGACCTGCTCCAGTACAAGCTATGGACAGCCGAGTACTTGATGAGGATAATATTCTGGAGGACAGGGGGATGGGAAGCCAGCCACAACAACATTAGAATGGTTGATATTGCAGTCAGAGATATCTCTTCTTAATCCCTGATGGAATCTCTCAAAACTGGAAACGCTCAAGCAGCATTTGACTTTCATCTGTCTGCAACGATTGTGTGCCTGACCTTTCGAATGTTTACAGTCAAAGAACAGCAACAACATCAACCAAACCAAAATGTTTGACTTCCCCTTTTGTGTGTTAATGTTTCTCTCTGTGTGGCCATCAAGGTGGGTATTTCTCACAGTTTTGGAGTTGGGCCGGGAGGCAGGAGGTGACAGGAAGGAACGTTTCAGGCTAAATGGATATATCCAGGGTGGCAGCTGGGCTGGCAGGAGAAAATCCCACGTGTATGGAGCCTGGAGGAAATTAAACTGTTAAATAGCAATTAGCTGAGATTTTACCAGCACTTTCCCCTTTGACAGGAGTCGCCCTGGAATAATGCTACAATGGGGTGAAGACCTAGTGACAGGTGGCTGTGGGCTACAATTGAGAGACGTTGTGAAATGTTGCTGCATTTAGCAGGGAGGGTGAAACTGAATGAGTAGCCACACTAATAACTGAGAGCAAAGACAAACTTGGCAAATATAGAGAAAGGGTTCAAGCCAAGTGTACTCTTTGATTTTTCACCCCATGTGTACAGAGTGAAAGAGGATCAGAGAACGGTGTGCTTTCTTTACCAGTGAACACAGGCATCAGAGAGGCAGAGAGACAGAGAGACAGAGAGAGAGAGAGAGACAGAGAGACAGAGAGAGAGAGAGAGAAAGAGAGACAGACACACACACTGAGGCAGGCAGACACAGAGAGAGACTGTCAGAGGGGCACACAACCAGCCTCTTGTGTGCACGTGACACTAGGCAGAGAGTCCGTCATCAGACAGGAGCAACAGTGCCACTGAAGACCAAACCTGTATGTGGAGACGGTCACTGAGCTGTGTGCCATGGTGGAGGAGGAGCTGAGCATGATGGGAAGATCAGGCACCTATTGCCTGTTGCATTGAAGGTCACAGTCCCACTGAATATATCTGCCCTGCGATCACTCCAGGAAGGTTCAGGAGGTATCTGTGAGATCTCTCAGGCTGGGCTCATCACTGTACCAAGGCATTTAGCAATGCTGTGATGTAGAAAGCAGCCTGCTTATGGGTTTTCACACTGATCCAGATGGTCTGGCCATCTGTGGTTATTCCCAAATGCTGGCTGCCATTCCCCATTCACATGCTTATTGAGGTTCCTGAAGATCAGGCAGCAGACTTCCTCATTTGTTAATGTGACCAACACAAAAATGGATCTTTTAAGCGTGCCCGGGAAACTCAGGCAGTGCCAGGTACTCATTTACTCAGGCTCCTTATGTGCCTTCAGTGATGGCTGTGAAGGGCTAGCCCCTGATAGCTAAGAGGAGCACATTGGCAGCGGAGAGATATAACCACAGCCAACTCATAACCTGAGGAATCACTGAGCAGGTCAGAGATCTCCCGAAAATGTGGATCAGCTGCCTAGATAGATTTGGTGGAGTCTTTCAATATACCCTCCCCCCCAGCCAGTGTGTGGAGTTGGCGATGCCAACCAGGTCAATGGGCATCATTGGCATTTACAGTGTTATGTTAGATGTGACTCTCCACAGGGGTCACCAACCACCCAATGGAGGATGCCATGTATATGTGCCTGAGAGAAAGACTGCACTGGTCGGACCATCCAAACACTTACACAGCGATAGGCACAGGAGGCTCTGCCAGATATTCATTGACTCACACTGCAGCATCTGGGGCCTGGACTGGGATGTCCCCAGAGGGATAGCTCCAGCCTAAGGTGTGCAGTGCCGGATCCTCCTACACCTTCCAAATCTGAGTGAGCTCGCCTATCATTGCCTGCATCCTCACAGGCCTGACTGTGGTGACTACACCAGACTGTTACCATGGAGACAGGAATGGCAGTGCTGACTACACCGGACAGTAACCTGGAGACAGGAATGTCTGTGCTGACTACACCAGACTGTTACCATGGAGACAGGAATGTCTGTGCTGACTACACCGGATTATTACCACGGGGACAGAAATGTCTGTGCTGAATGAGAGTATGTTGTACTCTCCGAGCTCTGCTCAGGAGGGACACAGCTGACCAGCTGCAGCTTGTATCCGTGGTCTGCAGGAGAGAGAGCAAGCCGATCAAGGGCAATGCAGACCCAACACATTTCTCAGAACCTGAATCCCAGCAGACACCCCTCAGCTGGAAAGCCAGGAGCATGCCCACATGCACCTACTGACACACCCTGGAGAGGCACTCACACCATCAAGGTTTTCCTGCACATCTGTCTGAGAGGAAATCCTGTCTCTGAGAGCTCAATCAAATGGCTGTCCTCTAGTCCCAGCAACACCATCTAGACAGGCAGCCTTTTCAGGGATTACAGGTAGTCCCCACCCAAGAGTAGTCACATGTCCTGATGGATAGCCCCTGTGTGGTTCCCACAGGGGTCAGGTTAGCAGGGCTGAGTTAGAGGGAGCACATCTGGAGGATATACATCTTGAGGAGAGGCCTCTGTTGGGCACAGGTTGCCTGACCTGGAGGGACAGTCATTCAGCTACAAAGCTCCACATGAATGCCTCCTTCCATCAGTAATACCAGCAAAGGTGGAAAGGCTCGTGAAAGTATTGTCTGACACCTCCCTGGCTCTGGACATACTCCCCATGGGACTGAGAGTGATCCACCCTCTGTCTGGAGCTCAGTGTAACTAGTGATGAGTACATGACATGAGCACTGTTCCTTTTACTTTCCAGAGGGACTTCTGTGCCTGACCTGGCATGGGGCTGCAGACCGGGCTCACCATTGCAATTGGCCAAACGCAGGAAACTGGTTTAGTTTGAGAAACCGGGTCAGATTGACAAGTTGGACCGAAGGGTCTGTTTCTGTGCTGTATGACTCTCTAACTCTCATTGCTCAATCTCCTTCCAGGACTCCCTGCTCTGAATCCTCTCTCTTTATCATCCTTTACATCCTTGGAAGATATGGGTTGCCACTTTTCTCCCTCACATTGGGAACTCTCTTTGCTTGAAGGTGTACGAATTTCCAATGTTACTCCCTCAGCAAATGCTCTGCTCGTACGCTGGTGGCATCAGGGAATGACAGGGATGTCTGCTGTGTACAGTTAGTCTCACCGTGGCAACACTCAGGGCACTGGGATCTGTTACCATACAGAGGCTGGCACATATATGACAGACAATGTAGATGCCTGAGCTTTGCCAGTAAGTCGACAGGCCACAACCCTCAACCATTTTCATATTTAACTTCAGTGACACGCAAGGCTCTATGCTTAATGTTTCCACTTTGATGGAATGCAATTGGCTCTGAAGTGACCTATGTGGGACTGTTATAAATTTGTGATTTTAAACATGGGCATGGAGCAGATATGTAAGTCACAGCTGTCAATTTAATAATCCAGATTAGATACAACTCCAGGAGTGATTCCTGACAGTGTCTGTCAGGGCAAGTTCAATGTTACATGACCTGACATCATTTCCTATGATGTCAGCAACTGTACAAGTAATGCGGGCTGCCATTTTGAATGGTGCCAGCATTGACCAAGCTGGGACTTAGTCCACTCTTTGCACTCACTCTCTCACAACCCGACTGACTGATACCCACATTGACCAGCTGTTAGTTGGCCAGCTCTAAGATGGACATTGGCTACTCTGCTCTCACCATGCAGCCGTCCCACCTGGTTTCAGTAATGATCCTGTGCCATTGTCAGTGCAGGTAAAATCCTTGCCTCTGTGATTTTCTCTCTCTCTCCACCACTTGTTCCCTCGCCTACCTCCCCCCACCTCACTATTACACACAAATTGAAATTGTAGAGAAGGCCTTGGCACTACACCAAATCAAAGTGGAAGTACGGACAGGCTACATGTTGGGGAAGGTGGATTGGCAGCAAGGTCTCTGATCTGCCCTTGATAGAATCTGAAGGAGGCTAAGATATCAACCTTACCGCACTCTATCAATAGAAATTCATTCATTGCCTCTGTTGTGGTCGAGCTAAATGGATTAAAGGTAAAATAATTAAGGTTTGTGAGTAGATAAAATCATGGATTTTCCTGCTAGATTAGAGTTACTCTGTAGTTCCCTAGAGACTCATAATCACACCTTTTGAATTCTAATACACTCCAGCCTCTACTTCCTCTGCCACTAAACCTTTTACATTCACAGTCGCTAATGTACCTGGCTACATTTACTAGCATATAATGGATTATCTCTGAATTCATCTATATTATAGAGCTGCTTGTGTTGAAATGTGGGAGAGAGTTATTGATGGACATTGTACAAGAACGCATTGGCGATTGTGAGGGCCAGAATAAATCGTACTGATTACTTGGAGTGCTTGAATTTCTGGCTGTTGATGTCGGTTTGGGCTGAACCTGAGTTCCTCATGTTAGATTGGTCACATCCAAATTTTTGGGTGTATAATGAAGGAGTTCACATTGCACCCCCATTGAAAAGATGTCCTGTGGAGACAGGTGCTGTGACCCAGTTACTAAGTAAATGGTTTGCATTTGGGCTTCATTCGAGGTGTAGCACTAAATGATCCGAAAGCACTTTCAGCCAATGAAATACTCTTGAAATGTAGTTATTATTATCGGAAATGTTACAGCCTTTTTGGTAGTTGTGGGAGCTTGCTGTGCACAATCAGATTAGCCTCTTGTTTTGTTCATTCTTTGACATCACTGGCTAGTTCAGCATTTATTGCCCACCCCTATCGAGAGTCAACCACATTGCTGTGGATCATGTAGGCCAGACCCCAGGTGAGGATGGCAATTTCCTTCCCTAAAGTGAACCAGATAGGTTTTTCCAACAATCGACATCATTAGACTCTTAATTCCATATTTTTATTGAATTAAATTCCGCCATCTGCCACAACGGATTCAAACCCAGCCCTGGGTCTCTGGAGCAATAGTCTAGCGAAAAAAACTACTAGGTCCGCACTTTCCCACAGTGATATTAATGATGTTGATTGATGAATAAATATTAGCAAAGGCAGCAAGGATAACTCTCCTGCTTTGCTTGAAAAGACTGTGCTAACATCTTTGACATTTACCCGAGAGACCAGAGGGACACTCAGTGTAAAATGTTGTAATCCAAAAGATGGCATCAGAGGTAATGCAATGAGGCTGATTTGATGGCTACGATTCTTGGGCTAACGTCTCTGAAGTGGGACATGAAAGTGCAACTTTGTGACCCAGATACCCATTGGTATAACCATAGCTGGCAAGTCTATTATTCCCCCGAAAGAATATTCATCCTTTGTGATACTCAGCTTAAGAATTCAATAAGGTTGGTCAAGCATATCCTTCTCTTTCGCATCTTAATGGTAACTCTTTACTGAAAGAGTTTGCAAGTAAAGATTTCATACATTTCCAACAATCAACATTCAGCCAATTAGTCTAATTCCCAAACGCAAAACCAAAATATTGCAGATGCTAGAAATCTAAACTGGAAATATAAATTGTTGGGAAATACTTAATAGGTCAAGCAGCATCTGAGGAGATAAAAACAGTTAATGGATGGACTCAGGGCTTTAGATGGAGATGGTCCCATCGGAACAGAACTTTTGACACCTTCATGTTAGATTTGTATTTTCCAAAGGGTGGACATGGAGGAAGAAGGCTACTTCTTGATGTAGCAAAAAGGTAATTAAAGCAATTAACTTGTGAATCGAAAGCAGTTTTAAAAAAGGTTCTGAATTTTTCACAAAGTGCCCAGGGATCTTGAGGCTTCAGAGAATGGTTAGGTATATGGAGGGTGACATGGAAGTGAGAGATCAGTACTGGGTCCACTTTAGCAGATGGATCCTCAGTTTGCCTGTGAGGGTGAGGCAGCACTATTCTAACTGGTAGCCTGTGCAAGAGACACAGTAGCATACATTTTGGGTTTTGCACAAGTCCATCTTCATAGTGGGTTGCGTTTAAAGTGCTCCCTCGGTATTAATCCTTTCAGGTCCTTACCCCGTTATGTAACACAGCCCCATGACTGCAGCCAGCACACAGTTACTCCACAGCAACCTGGCTTGAGTCAAGGCAAACATGTGGCCACCATTGACCAAGGAGCAACCACACCTCCAGCACAACCTGCTGCTGCCTCGGGCAATAATCTCTCCAGAGTTAACTTGCCTGATTTGAAACTTAGTTAACTGCCAGACTTTACTTATCAATCAGCGCTAACAGGTTTCCATGGCAACCGCTCTTCCAAATAGGGTCTACAGGGCTTTTGGCACAGTGGTAGTTTCCTACCTGTGGACAAAGAGACCAGGGTTCAGGTCCCACCTATGTGTGTAATAACATGGATGAACAGACTGATAGTTTAAAATGATTCAAAATAGGGTCTACTTACCAACCAATTAGCTCGTTCCTCTCATTTATAGTGTAAATGTTGGTTTCCCCTTGAATTGGTATTCTTGTGAATTGTCCTGATGATTGCAAGATGAAAAGCTTCAATGAAATGTATCATTTATCAGGAATACTAACATTTTTATAATACGAAATAGCGTTACTTTTAGATCTGAGCCTGAGGACAGGTCAGGACTTTAACTTTGAAAAGTCTATCTTGAATCCAAGTTCAGTTTGGCATCAAATCACATGAAAGGCGTTGCACATCGAAAAACCTCTGAACTGATAAAGGACTGTTTTTCCCCAACTGTTTGTCCCTTTTACAACTGCTGCTAATCACTGAGAAACATTTCTTCCTCAGTTCATTTGCTCCACTTGAGATTGGTATTTGATGAGATTTATAACCTTTGACCCCTGTGTCAGTGCTAAGGCAGCCTGAAGTCAGACTGGGACCTTAATGCATCCAATTCTCATTGTGTGTTTGATTCCATGTTAGTCTGCATTTGATGCAAATACAACTGCAATTGAAGCCCAGGATTCTAGTGGGGCAAACATGCTCCTGTCCACTTCAACTGCACATGATTTACGATTTGCTCATTGCATTTTAATCCATTTTCAAATGTCACCGGGTGACGGCAGCACATTTTCCAGATGTAATCACTTCAGTTTCTGCGGCTGAGACTCAAGCAAGGTTTCCATAAATAATTCAGGAAAGTCCATGGGATTAGAGACTACAGCTGCAAGGTGATTTGCATCCTTCCTTTCACCCTTCCTGAAGGTTTTATCTAGCAAAAGCAACTCATCTCCACAGCCAATTCACTCAATTATATTAAGACATCGTTCCACTCCTGCACCCCCAGCAGATTTTTGACTCCCCCCTTAGCCCATGGAAAATGGAGGACACCAACTACCATCTACATTTCCATCTCATAACAACAACGATCGAAGCATCGAACTTGGGATATTGACCAACGTTTATTTCAGCTACATCAGGGAGTGTATGTAGCTACTAATCTGTGACAGCAAGTGTATGCACCACTATTACTCCTACAAATAATAACAAAATAAAACCTAGAGCTACCTAAACACAGTGGGTAGCCTTTGCACTTGAGTCAGAAGGTGATAGGTTCAGGTTCCATGACAGTGACTTGAGCACAACATCCAGGCTGACGCTGCCAGTATACTGCTGAGGGGCCACTGCACTCTCAGTGCTGTTATACAGCTGATTTTCGATTGGTCTTTTCTCTCAAGGTATTTCTACCAGAGGTACTCCTTCAACAACACCACCAATGACAGATTCCCAGCTCAATCTTCTTCTGTACCTATTTGTGGATCTTACTGTGTACAGATTGGCTGCTCTATTTCCCAAAAAAATTGCAATAGTGGCTCCAACTCGGATGTGCTTCATGGAAAGTGTGGTTTATCTTGTGCGGCCTTGTTTGCACTGCAGCTCAGGAAGGTGAGGAGAGGGGAGGTTTGTTTGAAGGACAGGAGATCCTGAACGCTCTTGACAAGGTCAATGTGAAAAGGATGTTTCCTCTTATGGGTCCATCCAGAAACAGGGACATGACTTTAAAATTAGGGCTCCCTTCTTCAGGACAGCGATGAGGAGAATTTAACTTCTCTTGGAGGGGTGTGCAAATTTGGGACTCTGCCTCAGATGACAGTGGAGACTGGGTTATTGAATATTTATGAAGCACAGTTGTGTAGATTCTTGTTAGGCAGAGGAATTAAAAGCTGTTGAGGATTGATGGCAGTGTCGAATTGGAGAATTGGCTGCGATCTTATTGAATGGCAGAGCAAGTTGGAAGGGGCCAAATAATCTTCTTCTCCTATTTTATACGCAACATCCTGAGCTATCATAATGTCCATTACCTCTTACATTTTCATCTTCTGGACTGGACTTTTAATTTTCCCTTGAAGAAAATGGTCATTCTATACTTACTGTGTTAACCCAATACTTTAATAAACTGCAGCTCCGAACTAGCATTGTATTGGTCCAGCTGATACCAAACCTGGCAGCGTGGACGCAATGAATTGAGGCTGAGTGTGAACCTCGGACTGGAGCTGGGTGTGACACAGGTACACGTTGGAGGAGCTCAAGACAATGGAGCACGCAGATCGTATCAGTGTCAGGAGGAACTGGCACAGACACAATGGGCTGAACGGTCTCCTTTTGTCATCTATTACGCTGCTTCTATGCTTTATCTCTCAACTTAAGCTTTTCTTTCTCTCTCTTCAGTACGTCCTCTCTGGCCTGAAGATTTTAACAGTTCTACCATGGGCAGCACTTCCTGGCTCCATTCTCTTCATCCACCCACCATCCTTCTCCCTGTATTGTCACTGAGACCATAATGTGTTACACAATCTCCTGTCAGTTATTACCAGGAGCGCAACTACTCAAGGAGGATTCCAGAATCAGGGAATGAAATCATGGACCCCACACTCAACTCCTCTTCACCGCCCTTTAACCTTGCTCCTCATCTTCAGAGGCCCCCAAATTAGGGAACAGTCACAGTGTGTTTGAAATGTCTCATACACATTAAAAAAATCTTGACTTGTCAGATTGAATGCTCCGTGGATTGGATTCCCAGACTGACAGGCTGCTCAGCCAATGAAAGTGACCCCTACGAAAAAAAGCAGAGGCCTCAGTGATGAAAACAGTCTGTACCAACCTCTCCCGGACTATCCATCTCTTTCCGGAATAGCAGGGAATGGCAATGATTGCTGAGCCAGCCAATAATCTCCAAGAAAGGCTCATTTGAGTGCCCTTGTGGAGCACTGGCAGTGCCACTATCTCAGGGCCAGGAGACCCGGGTTCAATGGGCATTTGAACAGGATGTTGCCGAGGCCACTTTCGAAGTACTGTGTACAGCTCTGGTCGCTCTGCTATAGGAAGGATATTATTACATTGGAGAGACTACAGAAAAGATGTTACCGGCGCGGATGGATCTGAGTTACTAGAAGCAGCCGGATAAGCTGGGACTTTTTTCACTGGAGCACAGGAGGTTAAAGGGTGACCTTGTAAAATTATGAGGGGCATAGATAAGATGAGTAGCAAAAATTTTCCTGAGGGTGGGGTGTTCAAAACCAGAGGGAATATGCTTAAGGTGGGAGAAGAAAGATCTAAAAGGTACTTGGGGAGCAATGTTTTCACACACAGCGTGGTCTATATGTGGAATGAACTGCCAGAGGAAGTGGTAGATGCAGGGACAGTTGCAATATTTAAAAGACGTGTACATGAGTAAGAAAGATTTAGAGGGATATGGGCCAAATGCAGGAAAGTGGGACTGGTTTAGTTTGGAATTATGTTCGGTGTGGACAAATTGGTCTGAGGGGTTGGTTTCCATGCTATACAACTCCAGGTGTGTTGAGGCATCTCTGAACAGCAACTATCAATGAGGGTCATTTTGTTTCCTCCTTGTTCTGATTTGCTCCTTCCCTCCCTCCCAGAACATGCAGGTTTCCAAACCTCTGGCTCAGTATCAGTTAGCCACTGCTTGGGGAGTACCAGTAGTTTCGTCCACTCTGATAACCAGTGGTACGTCCCACCCCATAAACATCCCCTACGGGTGGCACGATGGCTCAGTGGTTAGCACTGCTGCCTCACAGCACCAGGGACCTGGGTTCGAATCCAACCTTGGGTGACTGTCTGTGTGGAGTTTGCACATTCTCCCCGTGTCTGCGTGGGTTTCCTCCGGATGCTCCGGTTTCCTTCCACAGTCCAAAAGATGTGCAGATCAGATGAATTGGCCTTACTAAATTGCTACTAAATTGTTAGGTGCATTAGTCAGAGGGGGATGGGTAGCTCTTCGGAGGGTCGGTGTGGACATGTTGGGCCGAAGGACCTGTTTCCACACTGTAGGGAATCTAATCTAATCACCCCTAATCTCTTCCCTCTTACTGCCCTCAGTTTCTGAATAAGCAGCCGGATAGGCCACTATTGTTCTGTGATAAAACCATTGTCGCTGCTATTCAGCAGAGATCGAGAGGTCATTGCAAGAATGACAGACTTGGCCCACACATCCGCTGTCTGAAACAGGAGCAGTAACATTGCTGGTAGATGCAGGCACATACAGCAGTCCCTCACCTTAAATCATCCAGTAATCATCCTGCGGGAAGTGAGGAGAATTCCATAAACGTTTACTTGGCGTTGCTGCAATTTAGCAGACAGTTTTTATAACACAAATCTTTGAGCACGCAACTTTAGTGCAAGGCTAGCAGCTGGGGCAATCAGTCTCTTGTTGCCTCTGGTGAATGTAAGTACTACCATTCCTGCGTGACTAGCTGCCAGGAGGCGGCTTAGTCAAGCAGTTATGGGGAAACATTGAAGTAAATCCCTAGTCTTGGGGCTGCCAGCATTAAGTGAAACATCTTTTAATCGCAGGACTAACACAGATATCTGTCAATGAAATATGTCGTGCCATTTGTTACAGGTTGTTTTGTCACACAGTATTTGTTGTAAAATACAATCCCTGTTGTGCACCTACACTTTTATTACTAGCTGTGGGGCTTGGTTAGCTGGTCAGCTGGTTTGTGATGCTGATAGGGTGGCTGTGATCCCTGACTCTGGCTGAGGTTGCTATGAAGACCTTTCCTTCTCAACCCCTCACCTGAGGTGTAATGATGCTCAGGTTAAATCATCACGTCTCTCTCATGAGACTATGGGACTACGACAACTTATTGTGTTTTTTAATTCCCTTCTGTTTAATTCGAGAGTCATCGTACCATCTTTGTATCAACCCCACCATCTTCCGGTAAGATGGCAGTGGAGTAGGGTTTCTGAGCACAGGGGCTCATCTGCATTTCTTTTTGTTTCATTCCTTTTTCTCTCTTTTCACTTTTTTCTTTCCTATTTTATTTTATTTACCTTTTGTCGGAGAGCTCGGATGCAGTGATGATATTAGCAGTGGCGGGTGAGCCCAGCACAGACACGAGTGGACCCAGCACAGACTCAAGTGAGCCCAGCACAGACACGAGTGGGCCCAGCACAGACTCGAGTGAGCCCTGCACAGATTGTAGTGGGCCCCCATTCTCAGAATTATTGTTCAAATATATACTATTTTACCAAGCCAAGGTCACAGCGTTGCTTATAATGAGCTTTTGACTTGGAAGGAAAGCAGAGGCACAGGTAGTAGGGATTCCCTCTGCTCTCACCCAGTGGCAACTGACCTCGAGACGTTCTGAGAATTCAGCCAGACTCTTTGACAGGTGACGGATGGGACTCATTTCAGATCATTTGTTTGTTGCACATGGTGTAATATGCTTTGAAATAAAATCTATGGTCTGTGCTGTCATGTCTCTAACTAGCACGTTCTGATCATCACTGAATCCTGTGCGATACAATTGACGGAGAGCTGATTCAGCTGAATGGGGTTTGATCATTTGTGCTGTCCCAGCTCAATAGATCTTCACTGAGCACGGGCATGTCAGCATCCCAATGCAGTGGGACAGATCCAAGCAACATATGTAATTTCTGCTTGTTGGTAAGGACTAAAGGTGACTATGTAGGGCAGCAGTTTAAAATGTTGTCCCACTCATTGCTAGCTGATGGATTGACCATTCCCTCTGCCTGTGGGCTGTTCAGGACATGAAATAAATGAGCCTGGTGCAGACTCAGTACAGTTCCTTTGTGTCCAGATTGCAATAACAAGCCATTATTCAGCACTTGAATGATTTTTGCACTGAGAAGCTCTCAGGGTGATTGAGATTGAAATTCATAAGACCCATAGAAAAATACAGTACCAAAGGAGGTCACTTAGACCAGAATGTTGGTGCTGGTTCTTTGGAACATTTAATTAATTAGTTAAACACAGCTGCTCTTTGCCCATAGCCGCACAAGTATCTCCTCTCAAATATTTATCCAATCCCTTTTTGAAAATTACAATTGAAACTGATGTCATTCTCCTTGCAGGCAGTGAATTCCAGATGATTTTGTGTCTGGAACGGGTGTGCACCACACATTGTGAAGGGTAAATGTCGTAAAGCGAAAAGTAGGTGCTGCATTGGGGCGTATGCTTGGGGCAAGTGTTGCATTGAGACCGTTAGGGATTGTACTGCAAAGAGTATGCACTATATTGCAAGGGGTAACAAACTGTTTTGTGAAAGATACCATTGCAGCTGTGCCAAGAGGGATGTGATGATAATCAAGTCGCTTTCTTCCACCATTAGCATATATGTGTTGATTCAATCACTAAAATAGACAATTCCCCCTCTCTCTTTTCTATTATTTTCCAGAATAGACTTTGACTAGGCTTCTTTAATGAACTCAAAATGACCTGTTTATTATAACATATCATAATCTGCTTATTCTCATAATATGTAGTAAATATTAGTTAGCAGTTAAACTATAGCCAGAATTAGAAATATATCCCCTTAATCCCAAACAGGCACATTCACGCAACACAAAAAATGGCAGACTCTTTGGAAATTACTTTATTTTCATAAAACAGGATATAAGGGCAAAGAAAAATCACCAATCTTCACTAATAGTCTGAAAACAAACACCAGGATTTGGCAACTTTCCACTGTCCATCTGGTCTCTTGTCAATGAAATCAAATCGCTGATAGCCTTAGACACTACAGAAGAGCTTCAGTTCCAATTGAAATCAGGCTGGGCCGAAGTCTTTGGTCACAGTTCAACTTTCTAAGGTAGTCAAGAATATTGATATTTGAAGGTTTCATCAGGCCCCCAAGAACTTCTACTGAGAGAGTAATAAAGGGACTTGGAACTTCTGGGGTTTCGTCCTTCCTCATCATGTAAGTCTGTGAAAACAGAAATGAAGTCCAGAAAGGGTTGCCAAACACAATCAGCTGAGATGTCCCCATAGTCTTTTCCAAAGTCGAGTTTTCTCGCCAATAAGATCCGTAAACTCCATCTCTCACCTCCCTAAAGGCTTTGCTTGTCCTTCCCTCCGACAAGATTTTGATATGATCAGAAAGTGGATCACAGCACTCATTAAAATGGTCACCTCATTTTTCAACAAATCAAGTAATTAAAATACTTTTCAATCCAGAAAGTGTCCAAACAGTTCCACCTCTTCCACTTTTTCTTGCAGTCCTTGAATATAAGTATGTTTTCCCAATATAGCAATAGTGCACTGTCGAACCCACTTGGAGCTCCTCTGCCATTGTGGGAATAAGGTGAGTGTGTCAATCTTATATTGCCAAGGTTATACACTGCACTGGAGCGGGAGAATCGACGTTTCGGGCATAAGCCCTTTTTCATGAATGAGGAGGGTGTGCCAAGCAGGCTAAGATAAAAGGTAGGGAGGAGGGACTTGGGGGAGGGGCGTTGGGAATGCGATAGGTGGAAGGAGGTTAAGGTGAGGGTGATAGGCCGGCGAGGGGGTGGGGGTGGAGAGGTCGGGAAGAAGATTGCAGGCCAAGAAGGTGGTGCTGAGTCTGAGGGTTGGGACTGAGAAAAGGTGGGGGGAGGGGAAATGAGAAAGCTGGACAAATCTGCATTCATCCCTTGTGGTTGGAGGT
>NC_057730.1:31533281-31544350 GCF_004010195.1 Chiloscyllium plagiosum
AGTCCCTCCTCCCTACCTTTTATCTTAGCCTGCTTGGCACACCCTCCTCATTCCTGAAGAAGGGTTTATGCCCGAAACGTCGATTCTCCTGCTCCTTTGATGCTGCCTGACCTGCTGCGCTTTTCCAGCAACACATTTTTAAGCTCTGATTTCCAGCATCTGCAGTCCTCACTTTCTCCTATACACTGCACTGGAAAGGATATGGACTGTGAAGTGTATACACTGTACTGTGTGCGGTAAACACTGTACTGTAAGTGTATGTGTCGTTTTGTAAACGGCCTGCACTGTAACATGTAGAATATTGCCTCAAGATTCAATACGTGCCATTTTTTCCCTTTAGGAGTCACTGAATCACACTCTAAAACAGGAACTATGGATGATTTTCTGTCCCTAATGTGGGCTGCTCAATCTCACCTATTGGCCCTCTCAGTTTGGCAGACGTGTGGAGCTGTCCACAGCCCTTGGTGCATAACTGCTGTTTTTGGCTCAGTTCCACTGTGGTGAATATATCTTTCACTTAGCCTGGGGTGGAGGTAGAGCAGGAAATACACAGCCTGCTCTGGAGAGATGGGGCAGTGCAGCCTGAGGTGTGAGGCCCAGCATGAGGTGAGTAAGGGTTGAGTTACTGGTGGGAATGATGCGGGTCCAGTTTGCTAACTGAGTCTGCTTTTGCTCTGATGGTAGTGAACACAAAGTCAGGTTTATGAATTCTCCCATGACTCCTTGAGAACAAATTGGAGCTTCCATTCCAATCCTCTTCCTTGTTCCATCTTCATTTCTTGCTGCTTCCTCACATCACAGCTCTGTGTCCAACTCTGCCATGTTCCTTTGTCACAGCTCGCTCTTCTGTTCCACTGACCTACTGAATAATTTAGCATAACTGAACAATTTTGATTCGGTAGAAATTGCAAATAACACAACCCAAAGAAAGCTGCCAGAGGGCATAATAAAACTCATAACTGAATGTGGTACCGATCGAGGATATGAATCATATCATGCTGCATAAATCATTTCACATTACCCACTTACTGCACCTGCTCCTTCTCAAGAACCAGCCTTAATTACACCACAATAAACTCTCTTATAAAACTCCGTGCTCCTTCCCACTGAAGCATCAGCTGCTCCTGCGAAGCTCTGGGAATGGCTAGCTGCTCTTCTCTAGAAAATGATAGATTTATAACAAGGATTACTTTCTCATGAGAGAGCTGGAAATAATGAGTGGTAAACACATGGGGCTAGAAATTAGATAACCCTGTTTTTGGGTGAGGGCTTACAATGTGACAGCACACATAAGATTGGTGCACTCACCAAATGTCCACAATGCCAAAGGAACCCCAAGTGGATTCCACACTGTACTACACTCCAGGTAGCCTGGGCATACCTCAGGGGTCTTAGTGCTTGCTATAGTCCCTCTGACAGGGACTTGTGTGCTGCTGGATCATCACTTTAGATCATCCCAGGCTGAGGGGGGTTGGCACATCATGCCACAGAAAGGGCTCAGCATTTCAGGGCAGCCATCCTGATAGAGAGGCATAGGATCATGAAGTGGTTGAGGTGGGTACTTTAACAACATTTTAAAGGCATTTAGACAAATACATGGAGAGGAAAGGATTAGAAGGATATGGGCCAAGGGCAGGGAAATGGGGTTAGTATGGATGGGCATTTGGGCCAAAGAGCCTGTCTCCATGCCCTGTATGACTCTATGACTCTGGGGACCTGGTGAGATGGGTGAGGGCTCAGGGAAGGTTTGTTTCCACCAGTCTGGCAGGAACCCGTTAGTATCTCACCCCTCAGCCTCCTCTGTTCTAGGTCAAACAACCCTAATTGATGCTATCTTTCCTCAAAACTGCAATTCTCAAGCCCTGACAATGCTTTGTAAATCTCCTCTTCAGATGAATTATGTCCTTCCTGAAATGTCGGGATTAGAACTGTACACGGAATTCCAATTGTGGCCTAACCGATATCCGACATAGTTCCATCTTTACGTCCCTGCTTTTGTATTCCATACTTTGTTCAGTCAAGAAAAGCATTTCGCATGCCTCCTTTATCACTGTCTCTAACTGACCTGCCACGTTCAAGGACCCATGGACATGCACTCGGGTTTCTCCGCAAGTTCATTCTTCTGCACCTCTCATCACTCCCTGTGTATTCTCCAGCTTTATTCAGCCTCCTCAAAGATATCACCTCACACATGGCCAGATTGAATTCCATTTGCCTCTTTTCTATCCACTCCCATTCCCCTGACATCCCCATGAGGATATTCATCTCAGTTCTGTTCAAGGACAGTTTGATTTGGAAATGTTCCCATGGGAATATTTCCCTAATGTCCCAGAACACAATGCCCAGTCTCTTACTCCAACCATCCAGGTATGTGTTCAATCACTGTTTGCTCCTATTTCTATGCTCATTAGCACATGGGGCTCGGATTAACACTGACATTGCTGCTTTCAAGATACTGCTTTTCAATCTACTTGTTGGTTCCATAAAATCAACTGTTGTGACCACATCCCCTTCCTTACCTGAAGCATTGATGCCGGTGTGATCCATCACCCCTCATTGTCCACCGTCCCCTTGAGGGATGTCCTGCATCTAATTTGTGACACTGGGCGCTGAGAAGGCAACATTCCCTTTTTAGAGCCACATCTACAGCCAGAGAAATGTCTGTTCCTTGAGCTAATAAATCCCATAAGACTACTACCCTTCCTTCTTCTCCCCCTCATCTACAGTAAAGCCTCCCCTGGTGATTCAAATGTGGCTCTGACTGCTCTCCTTTGAGGATCCAGCATCTCAAAACTGAAAGCCGATTGGTGTGTGGGACCCTAGGGGACTCCTGCATCACCTGATGGCCTCTCTTGGAGTGTCTCATGGTCAGCCATTCCTTTGAGTATTCTCATCGTGTAGTTCTCAGCCTCAGAATGTTCCAGCTACTGCTCAAGCTCTGAAACCCAAGGCCCTAGTTTCTGTAAATGATAACAGATATGGTTGTCTCAGTTACCAGTCACGCCCTCAGTTTGTTACACATTCGAAGACACACATTCCACACTACTGAGCTGTCCTGTCATATCTTAACTTTTTACTTTGCATTTTTTTTTACTTTCTCTTAATTGAATTTGACATGTCTTCACTTCCATATTACTTTAGGTTAAAAATCACACAACACCAGGTTATAGTCCAACTGGCTTATTTGGAAGCACTAGCTTTCGGAGCACTGCTCCTTCTTCAGGTGATTATAGAGAATAAGATTATAAGATACAGAATTTATAACAAAAGTCATCCAAATCATCCGTATTGCTTATGTTTCTTATTTAAATCTAGGCAGCTACTTTTTAAATAAATAGTTTTTCCTAAATTTCAACTTTATGGGTATTCCGAAACAACTGTCAAATGAATTTGCACTTCTTCTGATTACATGCTTTGATTTTCTTTCAAGCAGCAGCTCCCAGCTGGCTGAAGGTGTCTCCCACAGGTCTGACTCCTCCCTGGCAAGGTATTCTCCAAGATCATCTGTGGTCTAGCAACCTTCCACCAGCCATGCTCCAGTCACTGGGTACAAGAGAACCAACACAGGCTGGCATGACGAAAACAAAGGGGATGCACAAAAAATAATTAGTTCAGCTATTTTTCTTTGTATGATTCTTGTGTTGCTGGATGGATTTGTTGAGTAAATGGGGTCCTACACCATCAAGTAATCCGTTATTGTAGCCGATCTGCATAGAGTCATAGAGATGTAGAGATGAACAGCATGGATCCTTCCATCTAATTCATCCGTGCCGACCAGATATCCTAACCTAATCTAGTCCCATGTGCCAGCACCCGGCCCATATGCCTCTAAACCCTTCCTATTCATACACCCATCCAGATGCCTTTAAATGCTGTAATTGTACCAGTCTCCTCCACTTCCTCTGGCAGCTCATTCCATACACACACCACCCTTTGCATGAAAAAATTGCCCTTTAGGTCCCTTTTATATCTTTCCCTTCTCACCCTAAACCTATACCCTCTACTTCTGGTCTCCTCCAGCCCAGGGAAAATACGTTATCTATTTATCCTATCCATGCTGCTCATGAGTTTATAAATCTCTATCAGGTCCAGTGCTCCAGGGAAAACAGCCTCTTCAACCTCTCCCTATGGTTCAACCCCTCCAACTCTGGCAACATCCTTGTAGATCATTTCTGAACCATTTCAAGTGTCACATAATCCTTCCTTTACCAGGGAGAATTACACACGGTATTCCAATAGTGGCCTAACCAATGTCCTGTACAGCTGTGACGTGACCTGGCACTAACCTGGTGTCCGACCCTGAGAGAGAGAGAATCAAATTGTCTCTCTCCAAGTCAATTGCCACTGGTGACTTTGCTGGTGAACCGAGATGTTTCTGATGTATTCTATTCCAGTGGATCTAAGGATGACAATGACCAACACAAACACCACCTTTGGGAGGCAAAGGCTCCTCAGATGTGGCCCCTGGCTCATTGTTGAATAAGAAGTAGTTTAGCTCCCTTCTTGCAGACAACACCATCTCTGCCTCATCCTCCCCATGTCTAGCTCATGTTCCAGAACACTAACCTCCTCTCTGGCTATGCTAAACCTTCCCGTAGTCAGCAGGAACCATTACATTACTCCAGCAACCAAGCACTAGGTTTTGACAAAGAATAGTACGTGTATGGAATGAGCTGCCAGAGGGAGTGGTGGAGGCTGGTACAATTGCAACATTTAAAAGGCATTTGGATGGGTATATGAACAGGAAGGGTTTGGTGGGATATGGGCCGGGTGCTGGCAGGTGGGACTAGATTGGGTTGGGATATCTGGTCGGCATGGATGGGTGGGACCAAAGGGTCTGTTTCCATGCTGTACATTTCTATGACTCTAATACCTCAGCAGAAGTCATTCGAAAGCACCTCAGCTGCAACTTGGGCGTCCTTTGATAGACAGACCCTGCTGATTCCCAATTGTTCTTATTTCAGGAGGGATTAATGATGAATAAAAGAGGGACTAATGACAAATAAAAGACGGATTAATGACAACGCTGCCTGCACATGCAGGCTGTCCTGTTGTTACAACAGTGTATTCTGATCCCTGCTGACATGGTACTCAGGGTCCTCAGGTCCACCCTAGGGCACTATTGCACATCAGTGAGACCAGCAACACTGGGTAGTGTACTCTGGCAGAGTCTGTGGTGTGTCACAGGGAAGCAAAACCTGAAGTAGGCCCTCCCATGTCCCTGAATGTCACATCCAATGAGGGAATGGGATACAGAGAGCACACTGGGATAGAGGGGAATTTCATACTCACCCCCACACCCCAGCACCGAAACCATAACGGGCCATTTACTCACAGACGATGTCACCTCCATTCCCCAGAGCAGTCAGACTATCTGGAGAGCTGATTTCTCAGAGGCTGGATTCCTCTCATGCTCATTACTGGGAGCTCATGGTCACAGCAGCTCATGCATGGAAAGACAGTGAGAAGGTGAATACTGGTGATGGGAACAGAGCTGCTCAGGAGAGGGGGGGATGGGTAACAAACTGGGAAAGGAGCCCGAATGCTGCCCACCTCGCCAGCGCCGCCATCTTGAAAAACAGATGTTAAGTGGAGGAGCCATCTACCCTTTTAGTTGAACATGAAAATTCCCATGATACTGTTCAAGGAGAGTGTAGAAGCTTATCTCCAGCCAACCCTTAACTCTCAATCAACATCATGAAAAACAGAATGGCCATTCTCATATTGCTATTCAATTACAAATTGCCTGTCTTGCTTTCTGCATTGACAGTTTCAAAATCAATTTCAACACCTATAAGGGATGGTTCTGTTCGCCGAGCTGGAAGTTTTTGTTACAAATGTTTCGTCCCCTGACTAGGCGACATCATCAGTGCTTGGGAGCCTCCTGATAAGCGCTTCTTTGATGTTTCCTCCGGTGTTTATAGTGGTCTGTCCCTGCCGCTTCCGGTTGTCAGTTTCAGCTGTCCGCTGTAGTGGTTGGTATATTGGGTCCAGGTCGATGTGTTTGTTGATGGAGTTTGTGGATGAATGCCATGCCTCTAGGAATTCCCTGGCTGTTCTCTATCTGGCTTGCCCTATAATGATAGTGTTGTCCCAGTCGAATTCATGTTGCTTGTTGTCTGCGTGTGTGGCTACTAAGGATAGCTGGTCGTGTCGTTTCGTGGCTAGTTGATGTTCATGTATGCGGATTGTTAGCTTTTAGTGCCGTTTTTTTGCGGTGTGTTGTCGTTAATTTCAAAAAACCACGAATCATGAATGGACCCGGACCATAGAACAGGCCATCACCATAGGACAGAACAGGACAACACACCGCAAAAAAACGGCACTAAAAGAAAAAATGGCCAAACTAACACACAACAGAGAGGACATTACAACACACACCTGGGTTAAAAACCTCTCCCACAGACAGCTCACAGACGGAAAGAACAATACTGGCCAAGGGACTCAACTACAACCACAGGGAACGAAACGTTTGCAACAAAAACTTCCAGCTCGGCGAATAGAACCACAACAACGAGCACCCGAGCTACAAATCTTCGCACAAACTTTGAACCTATAAGGGAATTTGGGGCATCCTGAAGTTTTGACAGGCACTATAGAATTGCAATTCCTTGTTTTCTTTCTGGCTGTCGAGAGATTTCCAATGGTTCTGCCTCTGTCCCCATCATAATCCAACAACCACCCAGCTCAGAAAATATGGTTAGACCCTTTTTGTAAAGGGGCTAGGTCGCACTGTCAGGTAATCCTCACCAACTGTGAGACAGGAAGGGTCAGTTGTGTTGGGTCCTTTCAGTTCGTCATAGCCATGCTTACCCCCCAACACGAGGGAGGGATCCTGCCAACTTCCACATCACATCCTGTGCCTTGACCCAGCATAAGATCTAGACAACACCCAGGCTTGGGCTGGCAAGTAGCAAGTAACATTCACGCCACACAAATGCCAGGCGATGCACATCACGAATAAGAGACAATATAACCACCGCCCCTTGGCATTCAATGGGGAATACCATCACAGAATACCCCAATATCAACATCTGGGGCTTATCATTGACCAGAAACTCAACTGAACTCAATATATAAACACAGTGACTACAAGAACCGGTGAGAAGGTAGGAATAATGTGGCGATTAACTCACCTCCTGATTTCTCAAAGTCTGTCCACCATCTACAAGGCGCAAGTCAGGAATGGGATGGAATACGCCCCACTTGTCTAAATGGGTGCAGTTCCAACAACACTCAAGAAGCTTGACACCATCCAGGACAAAGCAGCCCACTTGATTGGCAACACATCCACAAGCATCCACTCCGCCCATCACCCATCCCCAGTAGCAACAGTGTACTGCAGAAATTCACCAAAGATCCTCAGATATCACCTTCTAAAGCCACGACTGTTTCCATCAAGAAGGACAAGGGCAGCAGATATATGAGAACTCCATCACCTTCAAGTTCCCCCCCAAGCCACTCGCCATCCTGACTTAGAAATATATCATCGTTTCTTCATTGTCGCTGGGTCAAAATCCTGGAATTCCCTCCCTAATAGCATTGTGAGTCAACCAACAGCAGGTGGACTGCACTGGTTTGAGAAGGCAACTCACCACCACCTTGTCAAGGGACAGGCAATAAATGCTGGCCAACCAGCAATGCCCACTTCCCACAGACGAATATAAAAAAAAGTACGCAGCTTCAGGAGAAGAAGAGACAAATCTGGACACCAGAAAGTACAGAATTCATTGTCCCCCTCTTCTATGTGTTAGCTCAGCAATTGGCTGCTATGAGCACATGACTTACGTGCAACAGACTGAGCTCAGCAACTATAACCCCCCTGCCGTGGGAAAGAATGAACACATCCTTTGTTGCACTTTTGTCCTTTTGAGTGAAAAAATGCAGTTAAAAGCAGGCAATAGCGTTTGAAATTCTTCAGGAGTGTTTAAGTTCTCTCCTCCCCCGCACTTCCCTCTTGCTCAAAAACCAAACCATAATTTCTCCCTGTGGTCATAATAAAGGAATTCTGAAGAGCTGCTTTCACCTCTGGCATGGGTGGTGATGCTGAGCCGATTAATGCAATTTTTCCAACCATTCCTTGCTTGAAGGAATTGGAAAGGCTTAAGTTATTTATCTGTCATGTGAATACTTCCTTAGCTCTGAAGTATTATTTACATTGAATACCTAGGCATAAATATGAGAGTTTATTCCTTTCTTGAATTTCCAAGGATGGAACAAGATATAAATTCTGGAGTGACTCTGCATGTTAACTTAAAAAGACATGGTATGGGAATAGGTGTCTTTTAACACAGGCAAATTCTAGAATTGTGGCAAGGGATTCAGAGGAATTAATCTCAGTAATTGTCCATGATTTATTTCCATCCTGTCATCCAGTTCTATGTTACTGTCCACTTCTAGTTTAAAGAGTACTTTACTCTCTATCTAATCCATAGTGTACCTGCCCTGAGCATATTTAATGGGACAGTGTCGAGGGAGCTTTGTTTCAAACCAAAGTTGGATAGATTATTCACTGACCCTTCAGCTATGCTGCTATTTATTCTGACACTTAATGTAACAGTGTACAAAGCTTCTCAATCGTTAATACTATTTAAACAAGGTGAAGAAACAGCTTTGGACAAATAGCTTCTGTGAAGCCTATTACTTAAAACAATAATTAAACAACACACTTTATACTGCTCAGTGTCGGAGGCAATTGACTTTAATCACACTGTAATCACACCAGACAGATATTGAAGTCAAGTGTACTCCAGTGTTGCCAAAGTTGCAAGATGAGTTCCATTCTATTACAAAGCCAGTGAAAGGTGTGATATTGGATCATATTGAGCAGGAAAGTCCAAGACTCCATCGCCATGCAGTGCAGCATCTGGTCAACTAAGGCACAATGTTATACCATTCCAATTGGCTAAAAGGCACTGAGAATCTATACCTCACATCAGATCTCAGTGGAGCTAAACTTCACTAAACTGGCAGACAATTTGAAAAAGGTTGACAGAACAGTGAATAAGCCAACAGACCACACCCCAGCTGCTAATTTCCTCACCCGCTTCCAAATACTACACCGCGATTTCTTCAGCCAGTCTCCTTCTCCCGTCCACAGGGAACAGAACTACCCTGCAAGCCCTGATAGGTCACAGCATTGTATCCAGGGCTCAGGCTGCTGCAGTGTAATCCTACCATACTCTGCTGGATCCCCATTTCTGCAGCTCTGACTCTGCTTTGAAGATCTCTTTTGTGTCTTATCCTCACGGACATCTTGAAATAGTTGAATGGATATGGGTTGCTGACTCAGGTTGGTTGGGGAAATGAGGGGCTGGTTAGCCTGACATTGCTCGTTGGTAAGATTCCCGAATCCATTATTACAGATGAAATTGCGAAGTACTTGGAAGTGATTGTAAAATAAGGCTGAATCAGCACAGCTTCATCAAGGAGAGGTCACGCCTGACAAATCTGTTGGAATTCTTTGGGGAGGTAATGGGCAACTTGGACAAACAGGAGCCAGTGGACGTGATCATTTTGGATTTCCAGAGAGCTTTTTACAAAGTGCCACACAGCAGGCCATTAAATAAGAGAAGATCCCATGGGTGTTAGGAGCAAGGTGATGGAATGGATAGGGAATTGGCTGATTGGCAGACAGTAAGGAGAAAAGGATCTTTTTCAGGATCGCAGCCAGTGACTAATGGATTTCTGCAGGGGTCAGTGTTGGGATCACACCTACTCACATTATACATTAGCGGTCTGGACAAAGGAACTGAGGGCATTATTGCTAAGTTTCCTAAGTGATAGCCACCAGGAATCATTTAGGAGATGTGACATCTGCTCTCTGCACCATTGCTCGTATTTCTAATAGTTCCCTGTACTCCAATATAGTTCCGTAGCACAGGAGTACATTAATATAGAGGCTGCATTTTTAATAAAGGTTGTAAGATCAAGCAGGCACCTAAAGGCCTATTAGTGATTGGAAGGATGCTTCAGGAATTCACTATTGATGGAATATAAGCATGCTTAAATAGAGGGGACATCTTCAAAGGATCCAGTGTAACTTGAGAAAATTATTTGCCTTGTAAATCAGTTTTTGTTTAAGGAATTACCAAGATGGTACCAAGAAGGAAGCCCAGCAGACAGTCTCTGCTTAAGAGTTCTTAAAATCCCTTGAAAAGACCTTGCACAAGAGGCTTCTTTATAAGATTAAAGGCTCTGACATCAGTGGCCAAATAGTGAGCTAGGTGAAGAACTGGGTGGCAAGATAGGCAGAAGGTCATGACAGCTGGATTTGGTTATAGTGCATTTCAGGGAGGAATCAATCTTAGGACAATAATTCCCAACAATTTTTGTTAATGATTTCGATGTAAACAACCTTGCAGATGATACAGCACAATACTCATTGTCCTTACGCAGATCTTAATGTACTGAGGATTTGGCATCATGGCTGACAAATTATATATAACTTGGATAAGTGCATTGTTATAGGACAGGGAAAAACTTGCGATGTATCGACCCTTCCTGAAAAAGTATTAAAAGAAAGTTGAGAAAGAGCGAGTTCTGTAACAATCTCTAAAGGTACATAAACAACACCGTGGAATAAAAGCCAGGTAAATGCATTGCATTTGTTTGGCTGTTGAGTATAAGTGGAGGCCAATTTATGTGCCCTCAAATGTTGGATGGTGTTGAAGTTTTGCAAAGTTGTATTGGAAGGACAGCAGACCATTCCTAGTATAAAATATCTTAGGAATTAAGATAGACTCTTAACTCTTTGAGCCTATCCTATTTAAAAACAACTGTGTAATCGCAGGGAGTGGCCAGACTGTAAGTCGTGAACCACGCGTGGCTCTTTTGTACAGAATGTACAGCTCCTGGAACAAGCATGTGTAATTCATCCTGAACCTCCATATAATTAGATTCCCTACAGTGTTGAAACAGGCCCTTCACTATCCCCACCCCCCAGAACCCTGAGGGGAGCACTACCCCTGCTCATGCCTCCACCCCCATTCCCCCCACCATCACACCCACTCCAGGTACTGGCTCCGACCCCACTCCCAGCTCCACACCCCCACCAGATCCCAACTCCC
>NC_057730.1:31548138-31550727 GCF_004010195.1 Chiloscyllium plagiosum
GCCCCTTAGGTCTCTTTTATATCTTTCCCCTCTCACCCTAAACCTATGCCCTCTAGTTCTGGACTCCCCCAGAAAATGACTTTGCCTATATACCCTATCCATGCCACTCATAATTTTGTAAACCTCTATAAGGTTACCCCTCAGCCTCCGACGCTCCAGAGAAAACAGTCCCCAGCCTGATCAGCCTCTCCCTTTAGCTCAAATCCCTGGCAACATCCTTTTCTGAACTCTTTCAAGTTTCACAACACCTTTCCGATATGAAGGAGACCAGAACTGCATGCAATATTCCAACAGTAGCCTAACCAATGTCCTGTACAGCAGCAACATGATCTCCCAACTCCTGTACTCAATACTCTGACCAATAAAGGAAAGCTTACGAAGCACCGCCTTCACTATCCTATGTACCTGCGACTCCACGTTCAAGGAGCTATGAACCTGCAGTCCCTAGGACCTTACCATTAAGTGTATAAGTCCTGCTAAGATTTGCTTTCCCAAAATGCAGTATTTCGCATTTATCTGAATTAAACTCCATCTGCCACTCCTCAGCCCATTGGCCCATCTGGTCAAGATCCTGTTGTAATCTGAGGTAACCCTCTTTTCTGTCCACTACACCTCCAATTTTGGAGTCATCTGCAAACTTCCTAACTGTACCTCTTATGCTCGCATCCAAATCATTTATATAAATGACAAAAAGTAGAGGACCCAGCACCGATCCTTGTGGCATTCCACTGGTCACAGGCCTCCAGTCTAAAGACCAACCCTCCATCACCACCACCCTCTGTCTTCTATCTTTGAGCCAATTCTGTATCCAAATGGATAGTTCTCCCTATATTCCGTGAGAACTAACCTTGCTAATCAGTCTTCCATGGGGAATCTTGTCGAACATCGATGTTTCAATCATAAAATCCTGATGAAGACCCTATGCTCAAAATGTCGATTCTCCTGCTCCTCGGATGCTGCCTGACCAGCTGTGCTTTTCCTGCACCACACTCTTCAACTCTTACTTTAACATCAGCCAGTTTAATGTCTGCTGTATTCCCATTTAGCAACACAAGATTCCTTTTAGCATTGTTTCTTCCGGTCTGATGTAGAGCCATGTGACTCAATCAGCGCCTTTGGAGTGGCCTCCCTGACGCGTGCTGCTGAGCTCTTTACCTGCAGTGTCTGTCACCCACTGACTCACCCTCTCACTGGGCATTACTCTGACTGAAGCTCCCACTCCCCACCTTTTCCACTCGGAGCTTCCCTCTCTTGAACCCTCACTTTGAGGTGAGCATCAAGACTCGGGAGCTATTTGAATAGCTACTCTTTTGTCTTCAGGGTCCTGGATATCCAAACCAGTCAATTTCCTATTTTTTGGCAATATCCTCAAACTGTGGGAACAAATTACTGCAGATGCTGGAGTCTGTGCTGTGATCTCCAGTATTTGCTGTTTTCAGTCCTGGATCTGTGTATTAATTCCCATAGAGTCTTTGTTCAAGCAAATCTTTACTCTGAACCTACGGATATATCTGGGCTGAAGTATACATACATTTCACTTCAGCTTATTGATTCAATTGGACAGCTTCAGTCACCTTCTGTGATTGTTTCGCTGGTGAACTAGACTTTTTTACAACTTGTCATGTCGCTAGATAATTGCTGCTTACTCAGCACAATGCTGTCACTCCCATTGACTGCTCTGGTTTCGAAGATACAGATGTGAAAATTCTCACCTGTCTTGTAAACAGTCTTTTTTTGTTCCATACTGTTGACAATATGGAACAATACTTCTGCTACCTCAAGGATACTGAGGCCAAGATATGATTGTATACTGAAATCTAAGGAGTTTTGATTATGAACCACATATGCGCATTTCCAACTCTGAAACACTGCTTTTTTTAGTGTTACCTGTAGCATATCTTTAAACTTAAGAATTGTTCCACCTGGATCATGTCGTTTCACCTTTATAGGCTGTAACCTCAGTTTCTTCAGCCTGATCTGACAGGATAGTGATATCATTGACACAAGCTCTGTGAAAGTGGAGTTGATTTAATTAGCGCTTGTGTTCGAAACAGTAATTCCGCCTTGGAATGCTTTTGGTTTTTTTATGTATATATCTTCAAATGCAGATAGCTTTTCCAATACTGGTGGAAGCTGTGCTATTCAGATTTCTTAGTGTACATGGCCACCAGTAATTTGAAAATTTTGAAGCTGCGTCATACTTCTACAAATCTTCTAGATGTGACCTACAATTTTACAAACATGGTATTCCTCTGTCACAGCTAGACGTTGTCTGCCTGTGTGTGTCACGCTCACTGTTTGTTTGTATCTGCTGGTTGGCTTATTTTCTCTGTAGTGAAAACAATGACTGCAGATGCTGGAAACCAGATTCTGGATTAGTGGTGCTGGAAGAGCACAGCAGTTCAGGCAGCATCCAAGGACAGGCAAAATCGACGTTTCGGGCAAAAGCCCTTCACCAGGAATAAAGGCAGAGAGCATGAAGCATGGAGAGATTAGCTAAAGGAGGGTGGGGGTGGGGAGAAAGTAGCATAGAGTACAATAGGTGAATGGGGGAGGGAATGAAGGTGATAGGTCAGGGAGGAGGGTGGA
>NC_057730.1:31553507-31558346 GCF_004010195.1 Chiloscyllium plagiosum
GGTGGCGGAAGTCACTGAGCGTGTGACATCAGCGATGATGTGAGGGGCGGAAGTGATGTCACATGTGATGAATGAGGAATTGCGAGGGGAGGAAGTGGTTGTGGGAGTGGCCATGATGGGGGCAGAAGTGACATTATCAATCAGCGTGGGGGTGGCAGCTGCACCAGCCGCATGGCTAATGGAATCCAAATAGTTCCAGAGGCCGGGGGAATCTTCTGGAATGTTTGAGGAGCGCTGGTTATGGAGGTGGGTAGTTAAAAATTTGTTGTACTTACAGTCTTTGATTCGGAGATGCCGGTGTTGGACTGGGGTGTACAAAGTTAAAAATCACACAACACCAGGTTATAGTCCAACAGGTTTAATTGGAAGCACACTAGCTTTCGGAGCGATGTTCCTTCATCAGGTGATTGATGTTTGAGATGGAGTTGAAATACTGTTTGTTGAGAGTATGAATTCTCCCGAGGATGTAGTACAGAGTGGGTCCTTTGCAATTCTGAGAGAGTGTGGCCCTCAGCTGAGGCAGGGCTGACTGTAGAGAGGTTAGGTACCGGCGCATTGCTGCAAGCGTGGAGCGGAGGATCTTGAAGGAGAACTGTTGCTGGTGTTTTTGAATCTGTAGTCTGTACTGTTTGTCCTGTTCGGGTCCAAACTCTGCTGGTTTAGAGGTGGTCCGGAGTCCATGTGGGATGAGTTGGTTACGGAGGCAGGCACTGAGGAAGCAAATGTGGCTGTGGTAGCGAGTTTGTTTCAGGACATTTTCTCTGTTGCCCATCACATGCCTTTTCAGAAAAATGAACTTGTTAAAATCTTGTCTAAACAGTTGGCAGACTCTACGTTCAATTTTTCAACAACTGAGGCTAATTGTGTTGGGAAGTCAAGAACCCCACCTCATGGTGAACATCCTTAATCTGATAAAGCATTAGTAAAGAAGAAGTTGCTACAATTTCAGATGCAATAACACAAGTTCAGCGACTAATAGTAAATATTCCAAATTTGATTGATTGATTTCTTGATTGGATGTAAGAAATGGTGCTGAGTTGTGGCGTTTCAATGGCGAAGAGTTTGGCAGAGCTTCTCAGGGTCATGGTGCTCCTGATGCAAGTGGAGGAAGGCACTTGTGAGAGCCTGTGGCCAGTGTGGTGGATGCAGATGTCCATCCCTTGCAGCCATGGATTTATCAAAGGCTTCATCATTGATGGGTCTGGTCCATTCCTCCTTGCAGTTTCAGCTGTGGCTGTAGTGGTGATAGCATGGTGCCTCTGGTTTGGTCCTTGTTGTTATGGCAACAATGTGACAGCCTCAGGCAGCAACTTGGTGGGTCCAGACAGTCCTTCCTCGGTAAGGCTTTAATGTTGGCTTCAGCAGTGGTAGGGTGTGGGGGTCCACTCCGGATTTCCTTGCTTTGACAGCCTCGGGCAGCTTTGAAGGCATCCCACAGTCACTCCAGAAACCCAGGAGCTGTGGCTGGAGCAAAAGGTAAACTTTGTGCTAATGCTCAATTATGTATTTTTATAATTTCTGTAATTAAAATGGCACTGAATTTTTATACATGTATACACATCTCACTATCTTTTCATAAATGCAAGTAAAAATAAATTTCTCTTCTCGTTGTCAATACTTTGTTGTCACATGTACCAAGATACAGTGAAAAGTGTTGTTTTGCAAGCCATGCCATTCAAAGTGCATCCATTAGCAGAACAATGTGCACAATACAATGTTACAGCCACAGAGAAGGTACAGAGGGAGAGGTCTATTCAAAAGTCTGATAACAGCAGGGAAGAAGCTGTGCTCGAATCTATTTGTTTACGTACTCAAACCTTTATATCTTCTGTCCAATGGAAGAGGGTGGAAGAGAGTCCACTTGGTGTGGAGGGGTCTTTAATTATGTTGGTTACTTTCCCAAGTTAATGAGAAGTATAGACAGAGTCAATGGGTGGCAGGCTAGTTTGTGTGATGGACTGATTTGTATTCATGAGTCTCTGTAGTTTCTCGTGGTCTGAGGAAGAGCATTTGTCATATTATGCTGTGACCCATCCTGATAGGATGTCTTCTATGGTGCATCTATAAAAATCGGTGAGAGTCCTTGTGGACATGCTGAATTTCCTTAGCCTCCTAAGGACGTAGAGGCATTGAAGTGCTTTCTTGACTGGCACATCAACATGGTGGTGTTATCCAGGACAGGTTGTTGGTTATTGTCACTCCCAGGAACTTGACACACTCTACCATCCCTACCTCAACTCCATTGATGCAGATCATGGTGTCATTTTGCCGAAATTGATGGAGAGGTTGTTAACTTTACACCATGCTGCTAACCATCTAATCTCCTTCCTGTATTCTGTCTCATTGTTGTTTGAGATCAGGCCTACAACAGTCATCAGCAAACTTGTAAATGGAGTGGAGGCAGAATTTGCCCACACAGTCGTGAATGTATAAGGAATATATTAGGGGGCTGAATAGGCAGCCTTGCAATAGCACCGGAGTTGAGGATTATTGTGGAGGAGGTGCTGTCGCTTAGGAAAGACAGGATCCAATTACAGAGGAGGGAGCCAAAACCTAAGTCTTAGAGTTTAGGGATGAGTTTATTTGGAATTGTGATGTTAAGAGGCCATAAGACCATAAGACATAGGAGTGGAAGTAAGGCCACTCGGCCCATTGTTATTCAATCATGACTGATGGGCATTTCAACGCCACCTACCCACACTCACCCTGCATCCTTTAATCCCTTGCGAGATTAAGAATTTATCAATCTCTGCCTTGAGGAAATTTAACATCTCGGCCTCCACTGCACTCCATGGCAATGAATTCCACAGGCCCACCGCTCTCTGGCTGAAGAAATGTCTCCTCAAGTCTGTTTTAAATTGACCCCCTCTAATTCTAAGGCTATGCCTACAGGTCCTAGTACCCCTACCTGATGGAAACCAATTCCCAGAATCCATCCTTTCTAAGCCATGCATTATCCTGTAAGTTTCTAATAGATCTCCCCTCAACCTTCTAAACTCTAATGAATACAATCCCAGGATTCTCAGCCGTTCATCGTATGTTAAGTCTACCATTCCAGAGATCATCTGTGTGAATCTCCACTGGACATGCTCTAGTGCCAGTATGTCTTTCCTGAGGTGTGGGACCCAAAACTGGACACAGTATTCTAAATGGCGCCTAACCAGAGCTTTATAAATTCTCAATAGCACATCGCTGCTTTTACATTCCAACCTTCTTGAGATAAATGACACCATTATGTTGGCTTTCTTAACCATTGACTCAACCTGTAAGTCACCCTTTAGAGAATCCTGGACTAGCACGCCCAGATCCCCAGATGGCTTTTTGAATTTTCTCACTGTCTAGAAAATAGTCCATCCCTGTATTCTTTTTTTCAAAGTGCAAAACATCACATTTGCTCACATTGAATTTCATCAGCCATTTCCTGGACCACTCTCCTAAACTGTCTAAATCTTTCTGCAGCCTCCCCACCTCCTCAGTACTGTCTGCCTGTCCACCTATCTTCGTATCATCGGTGAACTTCGCCAGAATGCCCCCAGTCCCTTTATCCAGATCAGTAATATATAAAGTGAACAGCTGCAGCCCCAACACTGAACCCTGCGAGAACCCACTTGTCACTGGCTGCCATTCCAAAAAATAACTTTTTATCCAAACTCTCTGCCTCTGTCAGACAGCCAATCCTCAATCCATGCCAGTAGCTTATCTCAAACACCATGGGCCCTCTCCTTACTCAGCAACCTCCCATGAGGTACCTTATCAAAGGCCTTTTGAATGTCTAGATAGATGACATCCACTGGATTTCCCTGGTTTAGCCTACTTGTTACCTCTTCAAAGAATTCTCACAGGTTTGTCAGGCACAACCTCCCCTTACCAAATCCGTGCTGACTTGTTCTAACCTGACCCTGCACTTACAAGGATTGAAAAATCTCATCCTTAATGATGGATTCTAGAATTTTACCTACAACTGAGGTTAGGCTAATCGGCCTATAATTTTCCATCTTTTGTCGTGATCCTTTCTTGAACAAGGGGGTTACAACAGTGATTTTCCAATCATCTGGGACTTTCCCTGATTCCAGTGACTTTTGAAAGATCACAGTCAGAGCCTCTGCTATTTTCTCAGCCACCTCCCTCAGAACTCTAGAATGTAGCCCATCGGGGCCAGGAGATTTATCGATTTTTAGACCTTTTAGCTTTTCTAGAACTTTATCTTTTGCAATGGCTACCATACTCAACTTTGCCTCTTGACTCTCCCTAATTGTTGGGATATTACTCATGTCTTCCACAGTGAAGACTGACACAAAGTACTTATTAAATTCTTCAGCTATTTCCTTATCTCCCATCACTAGCCTTCCAGCATCAATTTGGAGTGGCTCAATGTCTACTTTTGCCTCTCGTTTGTTTCTTATGTATTGCAAGAAATTTTTACTATCAGTTCTAACATTACTGGCTAGCTTACCTTCATATTTGTACCTCTCCTTCCTTATGTCTCTCTTTGTTATCCTCTGATTGTTTTTGTAGTCTTCCCAATCCTCTGATTTCCCAGTGGTCTTGGCCACTTTATAGGCTCTCTCTTTTTCTATGATACATTTCCTGACCTCCTCTGTCAGCCATTGCTGTGTAACCCCTCCCCAGATAATCTATCTTTTCTTTGGGATGAACCTCTGTACTGTGTCCTCAATTACACTCCTGCCATTGCTTCTCTACTGTCTTCCCTACTAGGCTCTGCTTCCAGTCAATTTTTGTCAGTTCCTTTCTCATGCCTCTGTAATTACCTTTATTTAACTGTAACACCATTACAACCAATTTTGCCTTCTCTCTTTCAAACTGCAGACTGAACTCTAC
>NC_057730.1:31558440-31617985 GCF_004010195.1 Chiloscyllium plagiosum
TAACTCCCATTATGGTTTTTTTTGCCTTTGTGGTTCCTCAACTCCACCCACACAGACTCTACATCATCTGACCCTATGTCATTCATTGCCATAGATTTAATCTCATTCTTAACTAACAAGGCAACCCCACCCCCTCTGCCTACCTCCATGTCTTTTCAATAAGTTGTAAATCCTTGGATGTTTCACTGTCAGTCCTGAACCCTCCGCAACCACGTCTCTGTGATGCCTAAAACATCATAATCATTCACAATGATTTGTGCTGTTCATTCATCTGCTTTGTTACGAATACTACGAGCATTTAGATAAAGCGCTTGAATGCTAATTTTCTTATCCTCGTAATATGTCCTCAGTTATCCTTCCTTTTTGCTTCATTCCTAATCTGCCTTGAACATAAACCCTGCACACATGCTAACCTTCTGCTTATCTTTCTACTTGACTCCATACTCCGTGATGCTTTCACTTTCCCTTCCCCCCGACTCACAAGTTTACAGTCCTAGTGACCACCCTATTTATCTTTTTCGCCAGAACACTGGTTCCAGTTCAGTTCAGGTGGAAACTGACCCAGTGGTGCAGATCGCCCCAGTTTCAAAACTGATGCCAATGCCCCATGAAATGGAAGCCCTCTTTTCCACACTAATCTCTTAGCCACATGTTTGCTTCAATAATTTTCTTATCTCTATGCCAATTAGCTCGTGGCTCAGGCAGTAATCCAGAGATTATGACCCTTGAGGGCCTGTTCTTCAATTTCCTTTCTAGTGCTTGATAATCCCCAAACATGTCCTCCTTCCTCGCCTTGCCTATATTGTTAGTGCCAACGTGGACCACAACAACTGGATCCTCCCCCTCCCGCTCCAATATCCTTTCAAGCCAATCGGAGATGTCCAGCACCCAGCACCGGGCAGCCAACACACCATGTGAGACTCCTGATCTGTCCCCCTAATTGTTGAAGGCAGAGCTACAGTCAATAAATCAGAGCCGGACCTAGGCATCCTGGTTATCCTTGACAAATTGCAAGGCAATCTGGTTGGATGGAGTTGATGAGAGCTATACTAACCTCACAACGATGGAGATCAGAGCCACCAAGCAGTGGTGATTAATGCTCACTGCTTTTGCAAATAAGATGCATTGTGATCTGTACAATTCCCTCTCTGGCATTCAGAATTAATGATAATTGTTTTAATTGCACAATTGTAATTGTTAAAGAAGTGTTGCACTTGATACTATTAAGAGAAGCCACACATGGTACTAACATAAAGAACACACCTCAAAAGGTATTGGAAATGCTGATACAGCGATGATTAAAGTTGCCCTTGTTGCAATGGATGGATCATCTGCTATGGAAAAGGGTAGACAAGCAGGAGGCTGGAAGAACACAGCAAGCCAGGCAGCATCAGGAGGTAGGGAAGTCAATGTTTCAGGTGTAACCCTTCTTCAGGACTGGCTTTCTGAGACTCTTGGAATGAGGCAGCGAGGATTACGGGAGGGTCAGAATCCTCATCTATAATAAAGATCTGGAAGCAATTCTGAGGAATGGGGTCACTGGACCCGAAACATTACCTCCGATTTCCACGTCCACAGATGCTGCTCAGCATATTCTGATTTTGTTTTGTTTCAAAAACTTGTACCCAGTTTGGAAATTCTCACCTCCACTCCCTTCAGCAGTGACTTGCCCTGATAACTATAAGGGTGTTAGTATTACAATAGTTTTAAAAAGGTGCAATTTAGTTTCAGCAATCATATTAACATATTGAATACAGATAAGATATCACAATTGATTCAAATTTAGAAAATGTTCCATGTGTATTTTATGATTATTGAAATTAAGAATAAAATCCTCAAGATAGCTAACTATAAATTAATAAATGCTCTTGCACACACACATTTGTATTCAATTTATTTACACACAAGTGTGTGCAGCAGCAATAAAAATGTCTGTTAAGGGGTGTCTGTGTTATGCAGTTCTCAAGTATCTTCACACAGAGGGTGGTTGGCATTTGGAACGCGTTGCCAGCAGATGTGGTAGAGGCAGGCACGGTCGATTCATTTAAGATGCATCTGGACAGATGTATAGTAGCAGAGGGATGGGGAGCAGAGGGATACAAATGCTTGGGAATTGACCGACAGTGCATTTTGATTGGCTCAGGCTTGGATGGCCGAAGGGCCTGTTCCTGGGCTGTAGATTTTCTTTGTTCTTTTTTTTATCTGCAGTTTATTGATTACGACTCAAAAATTTGTTTATTCACAGACTATGAGATGATGAAGAATCTTCCAGTTGACAATTTGTTCCAATTAAAATTTTAGGGAAGACAGAGGTCATAATTTTGCTTTGGACAAGTCCAGATCGAAAATAAAATAGGGCAGTTCTTTTTCCCAGGGACTAGTGGAATATAAATATGGACTGGTTGGGCCATATGGCATGTTTCCACGTTGTAAGTTATGTTTTTATGTATTATAATCGGTCTGGAGGTAGAAAGTTTAATCCCCTATTTGCATCTTTATATGGCCAAGAGGGGAGCAGAATATTAAAATAGCACAACAGAATACATAAGGGACCTTCGGGGCTACTTTTTCACAAAGAGGATGGTGTGCTTGTGGAATGAGCTGCCAGAGGAGGTAGTGGAGGCTGGTACAATTATAACATTTAAAAATCATTTGGATGGGTACTGTGGGATATAGGCCAACTGCTGGCAAATGGGACTAGATTAATTCAGGATATCAGGTCGACATGAATGAGTGGGACTGAAGGGTCTGTTTCCATGCTGTACAGCTCCATGACTCTGTAACTCGATGAGAAGAGAGAGGAGCGTTTGGGCTTACAATGGGGACAGAGGTCTAGGTGCTCAGGGGATTATGGGAGTTACACAAAGCACCTCACCAGATAAGCAGTCTTTATTCAGGCTTGGACTTGAACAGCACCATGGTAATGAACAATCCCCAACTGCTGTGTATTCTGCACAACTTCGCCCAAGGCTTGAATGCTCTTGAAAATGAAGGCTGTCATCAATCACCTCGCTTGTTTTATTGCATCTACTTTATCAATATGTACAACTTGTTCATACATTGTCACAGAGATGTAGAAAAATCTGTCATGTAGTCAAGCTGCATTGGATGAGCTACTATCGCAACAGAGACTTTAAGAAAAGGCACAGAACAATCTCCACTTTCTCCACAATATCTCCTTACCTGGCTCCAAGTGCTCACCTTTTTTTAGTCAGAGTTGATTTGGAATGTTATAGTTCCTTTCCTGGCAATACTAGACTCTGTGTAAATGTTAGCCTAAGGTACATGCTGGTTGAGGATTGATTTATGCTTCTCTGGGGGTAGCTGCATAGAAACCTGCCCACTTGTATTAGTTTCCATCTGAGGGCTTGGATTTAAGCAGCAAGGCCAGACCGGCTCTGTGACACAGAATCTCCAAGTAACTGATTAAACACAGTAATCAAAATCAATTTGCCCACGACTGTACAAGATTGTCTCTTTTACAACCAACTGGCAATTCTTTTAACCCTTGAATTATAAGCGAACAACTGACTCACTCACAAGCTTGTTAAATTTCATGGAATTAATTTATTTGTACCAATGATTACAGATTTAACAAAGATGCTGATCTAAAATTATGACAGGAAAATTAAATGGATGCAGAAAATTATTTTTCAAGACAGTTGGCCTGAAAGGGTTAACTCTGATGCCATTTTATAGCTCCACCCACTGAGACATTTATGATTGTCTGTGTCCCTGAGGAGAGCTTGTCAATTTTAACTGTCTGTTGTTGTTGTCTGAGATTAGATTCCCTACAGTACGGAAACAAGCCATTTGGCCCAACTAGTCCACACTGACCCTCCAAAGAGTAACCCACTCAGACCCATTTCCCTCTGACTAATGCACCTAACACTATGGGCAATTTAGCGTGGCCAATTCACCTGACCTGCACATCTTTGGAGTGTGGGAGGAAACCGGAGCACCCGGAGGATACTCACGCAGACACGGGGAGAATGTGCAAACTCCACACAGACAGTCACCTGAGGCTGGAATCAAACCTGAGGTCCTGGTGTTGTGAGGCAGCAGTGCTAACCACAGAGCCACTGTACCATCTGTTAGTCTTACCCCTAATGTTTATAATCATGTAACTTGAGTTAACCTGGTATTTCTCTTAGGAGATACCAATGTCTCTTAATAATTGTGTCATGGGTAACCAGTTAAGTTAATGTAACCTGTTATCATGGTATAAGCTTGCCATTTTTGTAGTGATTGTAACGAGGTCAGCCAGGTGGACCTCAAGAATATGAATCCCCCAATTGGGACTGTTAATCTGGTTCAATTAGGGAGTCCTGGCTGACAGATATAAATAGGCATGTCAGACATCCTCCTCACTCTGAGAGGTGGCTCTGAGGGAGCTGGATCAGTGTCAAGCATTCTCCCACATGTAAATAAAGGGTGACTTGGTGACGGGATACCGGCCTCTGTGGAGTTATTTCAGTTTTCATCCTGTCAGTCTTGATCGCGCTGTTTGACTTTGACCAGCTGAGACTATAATACAGTAGTTTCACTGAGGTAGTTGGACGGTGAGGTAGCTGTACTCGTTCGACATCAATTCATGTTATATTTTAATTTGACCAGAGGAAGCAGGGAGAAGAAACGGGAAGTGAGGACACGTAGCAGGGAAATGAGTCTGGACATCAAGGCTAGACATGGAGGCCCAGGAGCAATGCCGAGTGGTTGGGGCCTAGGGTACAGTCAATGAGGCAGTAGAAAGTGCAGAGAGAAGCTGTGGTGGGGTGGGGAAGGGGTGTGTTTAAACTGCAAAGGAGAGACAAAGGGGTTGCAAAGTTTAGTGAGTGACTACAGAAGGTGGCATGTGTTTGTACAGTGTAGCGAAGGGCTGAAATAGGAGAGCATGGCTTAATGGGAAGAAAACAGTTTTAAACGTTTCAACAAAGGAAAGGAAATGAAACTGGGAACAGGTCAACTGAGTTAATTTCTTCACAAATTAATGTAGACTCTCTAGAATAAAACTGCAGGAGTTCAGGAGCCACTACATGGTGGGAAATGTAATGGATGCAATTGTAATGAATTCTATATGAATTGTTTAATTAAATATTAAACAGTTTTATTTCATAAACATTTGTAGTTATGTGTTATCACACCCCTGCCAGCACAACCTCATCCCTGACCTGTGGCATAGTGACCCTCAGGGTTAAACCACCAGCACTCAGTTCTCTCTCTCTCCGATGAAAAAGCAGTGCTATGGTCCTCTGGCACAATGGCAACTACAACTGTCACATTTCCAAGTGTCTTACATATAGTCAATCATTTGGCCGCAGTGGTCTGTATTAGAGACAAATATGCAACAGTATAGCTGTGACCCAGTTGGTCCCTAGAAAGCAAGTTTAACGTGCTGGAAATGTCTCAGTTATTTTTAGTTTTAAAATAACATTTGCTGCTAACTTATGGAGCAGATGTACCAAGATTTTATCAACGGCGGGGTGAGATTGCGGTACTGAACGAGAACATATGAACTAGGAGCACGAGTAGACAATCCAACTCCTTCGTTCTGTTTGACTTTCTGAAACAACTTTGGTTGATCTTATCTCTATTCAACTCCACTTACCTGCCCGTGCTACATAACCCTTTAACCCATTACCCATTAGAAAATCTGTCTATCTCCTCCTTATATTTACTCAATGTGCCACTACCCACTGCACGAGGGTTGCGAATTGCACAGATTTGTGATCCTTTGAGAGAAGTTTAAAAATCACAGTTAGCTGCCTGATGACAGAGCAGTGCTCCAAAAGCTTGTACCTCCAAGTAAACCTGTTCGACTATAACCTGGTGTTGTATGAGCTTTAAACTTTGTCCACCCCAGTCCAACACCAGCACCTCCACATCATATCCACCTCTGAGAGAAGTAATTTTTCCTCATTGTTGTTTTAAATCTGTCACCCCTTTTCCTCAAACTATGATGTCTCATTCCAGATTGCCCCATAAGCAGGTTCATCCTTGTTATGTTTACTCGGTCAATCCCCTTCAGCATCTTAGATACCTCAATTAGATCTCCTCTCAGTCTTCCAAATTCTAGAGAGTATGGGCCTAAACTGCTCAATCCCTTTTCCAAAGACAAACCCCTCATCTCTGAAATCAATCTAATGAACTTCCTCTGAATTGCTTCCAATACAATTACATTCCTCCTCAAAGAAAGGGACCAACATTGTACGCAAAGTCCAGGTGCTATCTCACAAATGCCTTTACAATTCCTTTAGCAGTGAATTTGCCTTCATTATTACCTGCTGTACCTATGGACTAGCTTTCTGCAATTCCTTCACAAGGACACTCAGATCCATTGCAGCAAAGCACTCTGAAGTTTTTCTCCATTTAGATCATAAGTTGTCTTTCTATTCCTCTGGTTTAAATGGATGAATGCAAGCTTACTTATTAGCCCAGGCTTTAGCCCATTCACCTAACCTATTTATATCTATTTATAATCTATTTATCATATAGATATCTAATATCTATATATAAATTTCTTATTTTTCACTGAAACTCACTTTCCCCTATTTTTGCATCATTTACACACGTGGCTATAATATTTTCTATTCTCACAACCAAGTTATTAATATAGGTTATAAATGATTGGGGCCCAAGGACTGCACCCTGAAGAACCACACTAATTACATATTGCTAACCAGAAAAAATTTGACTTATCCTGACTCTCTGCTTTCTGCTGGTTAGCCAATCCTCTATCCATTTTAATAAATTACCCTAACTCATGTGACCATCCCTTGTGTGAGGCATCTTATCAAACGCCTTCTGGAAGTCCATATATACTACATCTACAGGATCCCCATTATCCACTTTGATTGTTACATCTTCAAAGAATTCTAGCAGATTAGTTAAACATATTAGTTAACGTTCACAAAAACCATGTTGATTCTGATGGATTGTATTTTGAGTTACCAAATGTCCTCTTATTACTTCCTGAATAATGGATTCTAACAATGACTCAATGATACATGTTAAACTGACCAGCTATAGTTTCTTACCTTCTGCCCCCTCCCGTCTTGAATAAGAATGTTATGTTAGCATTTTTCCAATCCACTGGTAGGTCTCCTGCATCCAGCAGAACGGCCTACCCCTGCTCCTATCCCTTATGTTCTTATTTCTGTTGTCCTGTGCCAACTTACCTAGGTGCAGGAAACAAATGTTTTTCTTATATGTTGCTGCATGGATTTTACTGGAGCAGTGCTGGTTACTGGGAACAGTGGGAGATTCTTCAGTAGTGGAGGGTGATCCTGTGGACTGATATTATGGAAAATAAAGAACATGAAAGCCTGGGAAAGATTAAAGCATGAAGACCACTGGCAATCTGTGGTCTGTGGAAGGCAGGATGGGATAAGAATAATGGAATGTTCTTACACCAATTAGCAGAGTAAGGTTAAGGCTGAAAGGTCACTATGACGAGATGAGATAACACAAGTAATAAAGCAAGTTTCTCTGTTAAGTGTCATTATAACAGGATTGGGACAATAAATATTTGGGACATGACATTAAAATATCTAATTAATAGTTAGTAGAGTCAGCTTGAGACAGGAGACTATTGTAATAGATGGAATAGCTAAATATCTCTCATGACAGGTTAGTCTGGAATTGAAGTTGAAACTTTATTGCTGGAACAGCACAGCAGGTCAGGCAGCATCCAGGGAACAGGAGATTCGACGTTTCGGGCACAGGCCCCCACCGACCCAACCTCCACTCCCGGCACCTTCCCTTGCAACCGCAGGAGGTGCAACACTTGCGCCCACACCTCCCCCCTCACTCCTCTCCAAGGCCCCAAAGGAAACTTCCACATCCGCCACAGATTCACCTGCACCTCCACCCACATCATCTACTGCATCCGCTGCAGCCGATGTGGCCTCCTCTATATTGGGGAGACAGGCCGCCTACTTGCGGAGCAATTCAGAGAGCACCTCTGGGCCACCCGGACGAACCAACCCAACCAACCTGTAGCACAGCATTTCAACTCCCCCTCCCACTCCACCGAGGATATGCAGGTCATTGGACTCATCCACCGCCAAACCACAACAACCCGACGGTCGGAGGAGGAGCATCTTATCTTCCGACTGGGAACCCTCCAACCGCAGGGGATGAACTTGGACTTCACCAGTTTCTTCATCCCCCCTCCCCCCACCTTGTCTCAGCCGGATCCCTCCAGCCCGGCACCGCCTTCCTGACCTGCAGTCTTCTTCTTGACTTCTCCGCCTCCATCCTACTCCGACCTATCACCCTCACCTTGACCTCTTTCCACTTATCACATTTCCAACGCCCCTCCTCCAAGTCCCTCCTCCCTACCTTTTATCTTCTCCTGCTGAACACTCTCTGCTCATTCCTGAAGAAGGGCCTGTGCCCGAAACGTCGAATCTCCTGTTCCCTGGATGCTGCCTGACCTGCTGTGCTGTTCCAGCAATAAAGTTTCAACTTTGATCTCCAGCATCTGCAGACCTCACTTTCTCCTAGTCTGGAATTGAAGATCACTGTAGTAGAGTTAGCAATAAATATCTAACCGTGACATTAGAATAACATTAAGTAGAATGTATAACTAAAGAGATAATGAGAACTAACATGTAGCTAGAGTGAGGGACTTTGATTAATATAGTTGGACATGCTGACAAGCTAACAGAAACATGATTAAAAAAAATATAAAACTCCACGGACCCTGAGGTTCACGGGCATTCGAGAATCTGCTTTCTCAGTGTCACGGATTTTTGTTTGCAAATAAAAGACCTACTTCTTGAGGAAATCTCTGCGACTCCTAGTGATTCTATATATTTTCTCCACAACAATATCAGAAGGATGTACAAGGATGTAAATGACATAATAATGGGTCACTGACATGATCACTAAGTGGAGAGAACAGCAAGAGTTCAGAAGCCCCAGCCTATACTGCACAGGGTGCAAATGATGAGTCCCTCCAGATGGTTCCGTGGATTAGAGCAGCCATACTTGAGGAGACTCAATAGAGTTAGACCCTGAACCCGCAACAAAACATGGCGGCAACAGAAAAGGGAAAAACAGGCGATGATGTCAGCGATTGAAGTGAACTTCATCAGGATGTGGGCGATATTGCAGGAAAAGGTGTGTGGAAAACAGACTGGGAGACTGCAAAGCAGTGAACATCAACCTGAAACAGGAGACAGTGGGGCAAAATGTAGTCACAGGTAAAGGAACAGCTCCAGAGCTGAGGCAAGGCATGGAGGTGAACCTATTACTGGCAGAATCACTCCAGTTAGTTCAGGGATCACGTCAGACCCAGGAATTGGAGGTTTGCAAGAGAAGATTTACTGAGTATCCAACAGCTTCAGGATTAGATAAGAAATGCCAGAGGTTCAAATTAGTAAATTACTTTATGCTTTTGGAATCACCAGCAATGATATAATAGTAAGACCCAGGGCATTATTGAGAATCCAGTATCACATGAAGTGGTATTGTAGGCATTTGACACCTATCTCAATATTCAAAGAAATGTAATTATTGAGCATGCACAGTTTAATCAAAGATGGCAGAGGCCAGGTGAAAGCATGGCCTCATTCAGAAATAATCTTTATCGGCTGGCAGAGGGATGAAGGCAGAATTAAATCATGACTGTGTGGAAGCCAGAGCAACAGATGAGGCACCTGTTTAGAAGTCAGGAAGGATTCAATGCTTTAGAAGTGGTGCAGATCACTAAGCAAACAGAACTTTGAACAAACACCCAGTTCTGCTTTCAAAGGAAAAGTTAGGCACCCTGAAAATGATTAACTTGGGTGATTCAAATCTTCAGTTGCAAGGACAGTGTACAGGAAAATCATAACCTGCTAAAACAGAGAAAAGTGCACCACTCTTATTTCAAAATGTCTGTGATTTGGAGGAAATAAGTGTTATGGACCAGCGCAGACCCACTCAAAATATATTAAGAAGGTAGCCTAGACCCTAACTTTTTCTTATTTCAAAGGTAAATGTGAACTGCGGTCCAGATGCAATTCGATTGCAAAGAGGAACTTTGGATAACTTAACTTTATTAGAAAACTTAACAGAATAATAGATGATTTTACTACTAAACAATAACTGTTCCAATATAACAATACCCCATAAACACCTCCCCTGCAAAAAGCAAATTCAGGAAATAGATTGTCTCACATGCAGTTGTCCAATCCAGGAGGAAAGAACATCAAAAGACAATTCTGAGAGAAACCTCAGAGAGACAGTGTAGCTGAAAGCTAACTAAAAATCCTAAATCTGTGAGAGCTTGACCACAACCACTCAGGCTGCTTCTATTGTTTGAACTATAAAAATTACCCCAAGACGTCACAAGTTGTTTATCTTCTCATAGACCGCTTGGTACCTGTCTCCCAATCTCGGTATAAAAGATACCGAGACAAAATACATCTCTTAAAGCCACAGTATTGTCACACAAGACACAAATGGAAAGACAATCCAGCAGGTAGAACACATTGTCACAACTGTGGAAACATGTGTCATTTTAAAATACAAGTTGATTTAACCTACAAACCTCAATAAGCCAAAAAACCTTTACTTTAAAGCAATAGCATATTCAAGATGCCAAAACAAGAATGAAAATAAAGCCATTTTGGGGTGATATTATTAATTTTGAAAACAAATAATAGAGTGTCATACTGAAAGTAAATGGTACCCACACAGATTTAAACTTGACACTAGAACTGGGATCTCAGTTTTATCATTTTTACTTAAATGGATCAAACAGATCAAATGGCAGCAACGCACAATAAAGTTACAGCGTCCTGGAGGAACATTGTTTAAAGTAAAAGGCCAACTCACAGAAAAGTTCAAGTACAGGATAAAAGGTATCATGGAATTTCTCTATCATTCGAAATCAAGAAAGTTCTCTACTAATCAGGAAGGCACGCTTAAAGGAGAAAATAATCTTTAAAAAAAATGAAATTGCAGGTACAGTCCATGGAAGTGAATTTCCAAAGTGAGGTTCTAAAATTGTTCCCAGCTTGCATTAAATTGAATGCCGAGTATTATATTGCCCTTAGGAATGATGGAAAACTAATCTGCTGACACATAGCAAGAAAAGCACCATGTCCATTTTTATCAAGGATAAGGAAGAGATAGAGTGTGTGCTCAGACAGTTACTATGCCAATAAGTTGGTGTTCAGATATGGTTGCAGCACAAAACCAAATGGTTTAAAAAGAATCTCTGTGAATACAACTTAAGTTCATAAAAGTAGTGGCATATGAGAGTCACACAATGGCTACAGTAGATGAGTGTTAAGCAAAGCTAGCCAAGAGTGTCTTGTGCTAGAAGCTGTTTGACAATTACCTCTGAATGAAGACTCTGGTAAGTTGGCTACATTAATCACATCTTTTGGGCATTACTGCTTTAACAATCACTCCTTTAAAATAGCATTAAACCCAGAAATGTTTCAGAAAACTTTATTGAAAACATTGGAAAACACTGATGGGGTAATACTAATACTTGGGTAACATACTAATACATGGCACCATGATAGAATTAGGCCAGTCAGTAAAGTAGCTCAGAACATAGGTCTAACATTAAATGAGAAGTCCAGATTTGTCAGCACAAGAATAACGTTTCCTGAGTACAGTATCCAAGCCATAGGAGTCACGTTTGATCCTCAGAAAACCAATTAAGTAACTCCCATCACCTCACAGTAACATAGAACTTCAAAGATGCTTCAGGATGGTAGATCAACTGGGCTTTTATAAACTTAGCAGTAATTAATGAATCTTTGAGACATCTTTTATGCCAGGGTCTACACTGGTGTTGGAATGTTGGTTAGAAAAAAGGCTTTTGACAAAATCAAGCAATTCCTGATGATTTACATCCACTGACGATATATCTTCAACAGCTCTGGGGGCAATACTCTTTCAGGTACAGAAATGTAGACTAGTCTACCATAACTCTGGATCACTCATTGAGAAAGAACAACATTACACCACAATTGAACAAGAGGCTTCAGCAATAATATGGGCCCGGGAAAAAATTTCAGATTATGTGATGGAGTTCCAGTTTAAGACAGAAACTGAATATAAACCATTGATTACATTTCTGAATACAAAAGCAAAGCCAAGATACCAACTAGCTTCAATGGTTAAGACTGAGGTTATTGAAAGCTGATTCTATGACTGAATAGGTACAGGAGAAGTTCTCAACAACAGCAGATACATTATTCAGGGGAGCAATGAATGCAGCAGAATGAGCAGGTTTAGAATTCTTTGAAAAACTTAAAGCCTACTTGTCAGAAAGCATGTCCTAGTTACAGAGAGGAAGCTATTTAGGAAAGATGTGCACATGATGACAATCTATTCAAATCCAGAAATACCAACTGGACTGATATCCAACCTTCCATTGTGATCAGACCCCAGGCAAGGTTCCCTAATTCACTATGGCTCCAGATGGGATAGCGCAAACTCCTGGGTGAGGAGGGATGAACTAATTCCTCTTCTTTGTTCACTCACTGTCTCAGTTGATTGCAACATGGTTAATTTGAAAAGTATCCCTTCCCTTTCTCCCACACCCAAATTAACTTACGTTTTAAAAGGGGACAATTTAACCAGGCTTTCTTGAGTTAAGAAAGTGATTTATTAATTAGTACAAACACATACGTTAAAAATGAGGTGACTCCAAAAGGATAACAGTTTTTAGAAAACAAGAGATCTACAGATCAGTCTCTGAATCATTCACAAAGAGTGGAGAGTTCAATGTTATATCTGTTGCAGTGACAGTTACGCTGGGAGCATTGGCATTGGCAGTTGAGATTTGCATGAATTTTATTCATGTTACATGTTTACCTCTCAGGGGAGGGAGAGCTGTCAGAAGTTGTGGTACACATCGGTACCAATGACATGGCTAGGAAAAGGAATGAGGACCTGAAAAGTGAATATTGGGGATTAAGTTGGAAGCTAAAATGCAGGACAGGTAGAGTAGTAATCTCAGCATTGCAACCAGTGCCATGGGCTAGGTACAGAGAGTGAGTGCAGATGAACATGTGGCTGTAGAGTTGGTATAGGAGGGAGGACTTCCGATATGTGGATCATTGGGATACCTTCTGGGGAAGATGGGACCCACACAAGGAGGATGGGTTGCACCTGAGCTGGAACGGCACCAATCTCCTGGGCGGGAGGTTTGCTGGAGCTCTTCAAGAGGGGTTAAACTAGGTTGACGGGGGGATGGGAACTGGAGCTATGGATCAGAGGATGGAGTAGCTGGTGAACAGCCACATACAGCATGCAGAGAGTCTGTGAGGAAGGATAGACAGTTGATAGGGCAAAGTTGCAGTCAGTGCGATGGGTTGAAGGGTGTCTATTTTAACACAAGAAGTATCAGGATTAAGGTTGATGACCTTAGAGCATGGATCAGTACTTGGAGCTACCATGTTGTGGCCATTATGGAGACTTGGATATCACAGGGGCAGGAATGGTTGTTGGATGCTCCGACGTTTAGATGTTTTAAAAGGAATAAGGAGGGAGATAAAAGAGGTGGGGGAGTGGCATTGCTAATCAGAGATATTATCACAGCTGCAGAAAGGGAGGTTGTCGAGGAGGGCACTTGCTGCGAGTACTGAATAGGTTTGTCCCACTGAGGCAAGGAAGGGATGGTAGGGTGAAGGCTAGTCAAGAGGAAGCTTACTTACGTTTGAGGAAGCAAGGCTCAGACAGGGCTCTAGAGGGTTACAAGGTAGCCAGGAAGGAACTAAAAATGGAGTTCGGAGAAAGGGGCATGATAAAACCTTGGCGGGTGGGATTGAGGAAAATCCCAAGGTGTTCTACACTTATATGACGAACAATAGGATGGCCAGAGTGAGGGTAGGACTGATCAGATATAGTGGAGGAAACTTGTGCCTAGTGTTAGAGGAGGCAGGGAGGTCCTGATTGAATACTTTGCTTCAATTTTACTGAGAGGGACCTTGTCATTTGTGAGGACAGTGTGAAACAGCGTGATGAGCTCGAACAGATTGATGTAAAGAAGAAGAATGTGCTAAAAATTTTGAAAAACATGAGGATAGATAGGTCCCTGAGCCAGACAGGACATACTCAGAGTTACTACAGGAAGAGAGGGAAGAGATTGCTGCGCCTTTGACAATGATCTTTACATCCTCACTGTCCATTGGAGTGTTCCCAGATGATTGAAGAGTGGAAAATGTTATTCCCTTGTTCAAGAAAGGGAATAGGGATAATCCTGGGGATTGCAGATCAGTCTTACGTCGGTAGTGGGCAAATTGTTGGAGAGGATTCTGGGAGACAGGATTTATGATTATTTGGAAGAGCATAGTTTGATTAGAGGTAGCCTGCATGGCTTTGTGAGGGGCAGGTCATACCTCACAAACCTTATTGAATTCTTTGAGGGTGTGACCAAACACATTGATGAAGGTAGAGCAGTGGATGTGGTGTATACGGATTTTAGCAAAGCATTTGATAAGGCTCCCCATGGTAGGCTCACTCAGAAAGTAAAGAGGCATGGAATACAGGGCAATTTGGCCGGCTGGAGACTAAATTGGCTGGCCTATTAGAAGACAGAGGGTGGTGGTAGATGGAAAGTATTTAGCCTGGAGCTCGATGAGCAATGATAATCCACAGGATTCTGTTCTGGAACCTCTGCTCAACTTGATCTCTGCTCAATTTTTATAAATGACTTGGATAAGGAAGTCGAAGGGTGGGTTAGTAACTTTGCTGATGACACAAAGATTGGTGGAGTTGTGGATAGTGTAGAGGGCTGCTGTAGGTTGCAATGGGACATTGATAGGATGCAGAACAGGGCTGAGAAGTGGCAGATGGAGTTCAACCTGAAAAAGTATGAAGTAATTCATTTTGGAAGGTTGAATTTGAATGCAGAATACAGGGTTAAAGGCAGGGTTCTTGGCAGTGTGGAGGAACACAGGGATCTTGGGGTCCATATCCATAGATCTTTCAAATATGCGACCCAAGTTGATAGGATTGTTAAGAAGGCATAAGGTGTGTTGGCTTTCCTTAGCAGAGAATTTGAGTTTAAGAGCCATGAGGTTATGCTGCAGCTCTATAAAGCCCTGGTTAGACCACACTTGGAATACTGTGTTCAGTTCTGGTTGCCTCATTATAGGAAAGATGTAGAAGCTTTAGAGAGGGTGCAGAGGAGATTTACCAGGACACTGCCTGGACTGGAGGGCATGGCTTATGAAGAAAGGTTGAGGAAGCTCGGGCTTTTCTCATTGGAGTGAAGAAGGATGAAAGGTGACTTGATTGAGGTATGCAAGATGATAAGAGGCATTGATAGAATGAATAGCCAGAGACTTTTTCCCAGGGCAGAAATGCCTATCACGAGGGGGCACAATTTTAAGGTTATTGGAGGGAGGTTTAGGGGAGATGTCCAGAGGTAGGTTCATTACACACAGAGTGGTGGATGTGTGGCAAGCGCTGCCAGCATTGGTAGTAGAGTCAGAGACATAAGGGACATTTAAGCAACTCTTGGATAGCACATGGATGATAGTAGAAGGGTAAGTAGGTTTATTTGATCTTAGAGTAGGATAAGAGGTCAGCAAAGCAAGTAAAGAAGTTGAGTAAAGAATACATACAGTACAAGTATTATTGAAGAATGAAGATTTGAATTATTAAACTATTTGCATGATTAAGGTACAGATCACCGCTATAACAGAATAGGTTATTGTCATCAGAGTTATTGATGGGTAGGAGGTTGAAAACACAACATCCATTTCTGACTTAAAAATTACAACCTAATTTCACTGACGATGACGATAACAGTGAAACAGCCTGCAGAGAAGACAAAGGATGATGAGGCATGGCATTTTAACAAAAGGTATAGAATGTAAGACTCACCAAAGTTGCAATCCTGACCCTCTGCATCCCCTACAGCTAGGCCTCCCACAGGAGTTTAATTTTATACACTGCCATACCCTTCCCATTCTGTGGTTTGATGCCTGGAAACACCTCAAGGTCCATTGCCAGCCAACCCACTGGCTTCACTCGGTGTACTTCTGTCAGCTCTGGGCTTGGACCCCTGTGCTGGCTTCGCAATTTCTTCCCAGAGCACTGTCCTATTGCTGAGCTTCACTCTTCTGTATCCTGTTGACCAGTGCCATGATGTGGTTCTGAGATCCGTACTCTGAGCAAACAAAACAGCCTTTGGTAACCACGACTATGTGTAGAAGATGGGAAGGGGGGATGTCTTCTCCAGAGACCTACAGACCCAGGCTCCTGTTCCATGTGATTTGACATCACTGTCACATATCCTGTTTTGCACATATTCACTGGTTAAGCAGAGTAAAGAAGTAATCCCTTTACAATGCACATCTGCACTGAATGATCAGTGTGCTGACCTCCCTTATTGTCTGGTGTCTGTTCCAGTCACTAAACTGCTGAGAATATTTGACAGTATACTGTGGGGACAGCTTTACTCTCTGTCTAACCCTGTGCTGTATCTAACCTGAGAATATTTGACGGCGTAATGTGAAGGTAGTTTTACAGTGCAGCAAACCAGACTAAGGAACATGTGGGGAATGCCACACTGCAGAAAACAAAAGAAAACGAAATTCAGAGGAAAATAAAAATCCAGATTTGTGAGCACATCATTTCTGTACCTGACCAGGGTGTTTGATGGGCCAATATAGAGCCCGTTTATTCAGTATCCAACGCGTGTCTGTGAGCGTGGAATTATTTTGTGGTCGAAATCCCCTTCTATTCTGTGCCCTGTATGGTCTGCTGTAATTGTGGCTACAGGATGGGTTGAGATCGAGATGGGTTAACCTGCTTGAGAGGACACCTGCACAACAGATAAATTAGAATTAGAGTCCCAACAGCATCGAACCAGAACCTTCAGCCCAACAAGTGCACACCAACCCACCCAGATCCATTTCCCTCTAAATGATGCACCTAACACTATGGACAATTTACAATGGTCAATTCACCTGACCTGCACATCTTTGGACTGTGGGAGGAAGCCCACACAGACACAGGGAGACAGTTTCCTGAAGCTGGAGTTGAACCTGGTGCTGTGAGGCAGCAGTGCGAATCACTGAGCCACTGTGCCACCTGGGCTATGTAAAGTGAAACAATATCATTTCCACTCAATGTTGCACAGTAAACTAGAAAGGCTACTCCCTGTAGCGGATTATACGCTCTCCTGCAGAAATCTTCCTTCATTCTCCCAGCAACCAGCCCATGATGAGATTGAGTTGCTTTCCTGAAGACGCTTTGTTGCCTCAGAAAGTGAATAATTTAAACAGAGTTTGCTCCACCTGACAGTGGGAGAACAATACATGCTGCTGAGCTTGAGGTTTTTGATGCTTCACTTCGTGCTGTTTATCTCAGAAATCTGCACTGACTGAAGCCAATACTTTCTATGTCTTTCTGATGCACTGTCCACACTGCAGCTTGTGCCTGGGACTGACCTGCTCTCCAGCTCTGCATGCAGCCTCCAATATCTGTTCCACAGCATATCACAGACTGCCACAGACTGTGGCTGTGGAAATCCCAGTGTGCTGAGGGGTAGGTAGTGGGGAAGTGGGGAGGTACATTGGCAAATATATTGTCACAGAGTGAATTCTCCAAAACTGTTACCCAATTCTGGATTCAGGAACATCAGGATACATCTAGATTTGGGAGTATGAGAGAAATCTAGGAATGTGGGGAAATTCAGATTCAGGAACATGGTGGGTTGGGGGAAGGGGTTGGATTCCAGGTTGCAGAACATAACAGAAAACTTGATTCAGGGAATAAAAGAATTCCAGATTGTCGAACACATTATTTCTCTTGGACAAGTGTCTGCACAACGTCTTCTACCACCGCTCCTCGATAGTCTCATCTTCCCATTCCTGATCCTTTCTTTGCCCAGGGGAGGGCTGTGACTGTGTTCTAGATAACAATCCAGATATTCCTCCTCTACGTTATGATTCAGAAGGTCTCTCACTCGTGCTGCACCTCAATGACTATGAGTCAGAGGGACGTTTCCTGCAGATGTGAGGATTAAGAACAACCTTGTGACCTGTAAACTCTTACTTTCTGCGTTTGTGACACACAGCCTGTCCCGTCCCCTCTTGTGTCTTCAATTTAGTCATTGATAACTCAAACTAAAATTAGTAAATAGCTTTTTATCCTGAAAGGAGGAGAGAGAGGAAATGTGGAGAGATTTAAGGAGGGAACTTCAGATCTTAAGATAAAGCAGACAAAGTCACAAATGCCCATTGGTGGATTGGAAGGCAAGGGAAGAAAATGGATGGTGAAAATGGAATAATCCTGGTTGATTGATCAACTTCTGTCGACACAAGTTACACATCAACTTCACAAATTAACAGCAACCCAAAAAGAATCAAACTAGACCTTATTATGAGAACCTTGTGTCTTTGACCTGTGCCATAGTGGCAAAAGGGCAAGGCTTTTCATTGAAGTCAAAGAGTCATACAGCATAGAAACTGGCCCTTCTGCCCAGCATGTCTCTGCCAACCAACAAACACCAAATTGCATTATTCCCATTTACCTGCTATTTGGTCCATAGTCGACCATGCCCTGGCATTTTAAGTGCCCAACCAGATGTTTTTAAACGTTGTGAGAGTATATTCCTCCACCAGCCTCTCAGGCAGCACATTCCATACCTCAAACTCTCTCTGGGTGAAAAAATTATTTCTCATGTCTCCTCTAAATAACTTGCTCCTCACCTTAAGACCCCAGCCTATTCAGCTTCTGCTCCGAACTGAGACTTTTCATCCCAGACAACACCCTGGGGTGAATCTCCTTTGCATCCTCTTCAGTGCAATTGTGTCCATGTGAAAATCTGGTGACCAAACTGTACATAGTATTCCATCGATGGCCTAACCAAAGTTTTATAAATTTGTAACAAGAGCTCCTTTTTCTTCATCCTTGTCAATGAAGGCTTGCATCCCATATGCCTTCCCCACTCTATCTACCTGTGCTGACACTTTCAGGGATCTATGGACTTGTTCACCAAGATCCCTTTGTTCCTCAGTACTCCCTCGGGATCTACCATTTGTTGTGTGTCAAGCCTTCCCTTATTAGACTCTCCCAAAATGCATCACTTCCCACTTATCATGATTAAATCCATCTGCTATTGCTCTGCCCAATTTGCCAGCTGTTCGGTATCAGACTGTAGCCTGAGACCATCTTCCTCATTATCAACAACACCAATTTTTGTTCATCTGCGAAATTACAAGTTATATCTTTTACACTCACATCCAAGTTGTTAATGTAGATAACAAACAGCAAGGGTCCCAACACTGATTTCTGTGGTACTCCACTGACCACAGGCTTCCAATTACAGAAACAACCCTCCATTATTACCATTTGCCTCCAATTTCGAAGCCAGGTTTGGATCCAGTTTGCCAACTTGTTTTGGATCTCGTGGACTCTTACCTTTTAGATCAGCCTTCCAGGTGATTCCTTACCAAAGGCCATAGTGAAGACCATGTAAACCATATTAACCGCATTACCCTCACCAATCTATTTGGTCAAATTTTCAAACAAACTCAGTTAAATTAGTCAGACAGGATTTCCCTCTAACAAATCTATGCTGATTATCCCAGGTTAATCTCTGTGTTTCCAAATATTGATTAATCCTCTTCTTCAGAATTACTTTCCAATAATTTCCCTCCCACTGATATCAGACTAACTGGTGATACTAACTTTTACTCTTATAAAAAAATTTGAGTTTTTTTTCTTGATCACATCTGTCAAAAATATTTTGTGGCCTCTCTTTACCCTCCTAATTTCCTTTCTGAGCAACCTCTTACACTCTCCAGACTTTTGAAGGGCTTAACCTGTTTTTAATGCGCTGTACCTGATATATACTTCCTTCTATATCTTTATTAAACTTTCAATATCCCCTGATATCTAGGGTTCCCTGGACTAGCTGCCCTTGCCCTGCACACTTAGAAGAATACACTGCCCCTAAATTCTCGCTATACTACTTTTAAAAGACTCCTGGTTACCAAATGTTGACTTATCCAGGAATCACCATACCATTCGAGAGTTTCATTTGCAGCCCAAGAATTGCCTGTCAGTACCCCTTACAATCAAGTCCCCTGTCACTAAAGCTTTCCCAGTCTTCTCCTCCTGCTGCTGAGCAATAAATTGGGCAGTTGCTGCTTTCCCCAAGAGGCCATTTCTCACTCCACAGCAGCATCCAAAATGGTACACAGAATGACCTCAGTTATCCGCACATCAATTATCTGAATTTCGGATTATCTGAACAAGCTCTCAAGGTTTCATAAGTGCTTCCTTTGTTTCCGAACAATCAGCTATCCGAACAATCAGCTATCCGAACAATCAGTTATCCGAACAATCAGTTATTCGAACAAAATACTTCCCGCCCGTCTCGTTCAGATAGTCGAGGTTGTTCTGTATTCTATTTGAGAGGGGCATGGTCACAGGGGACTGTAGCACTGCTTACCCACACTTACCAATGTTCCTGGTGGTCACCTAATGTTTTTCCGTCTGTGTAGCCTCTGCTAGTGATGTGACTAGTTCACCAGATGTGCTATCCGCAAAGTTCTCAGCCTCGTGGGTGCTCCATACTGAGTCCATCCACAGCTCCAGGTGCTCCTTGTGGCAGATCAGGGGTTGCAGCTGAACACAATTCCTGCTTACATGGTCACTATGGAGACTGGGAGTGTTCCTGATTTCCCACATATCACAGGAGGAGCATTCCATGGGGCCAATTTCCACTTTTGTGAACCTTACCAACTATACACAATAAATGAGGAACAAATTTGTCAACCTTACCCACTACTTGTTAAAGCGAATTTCTCTCTCCCTATACCTAACAAGGTACAAAAAAAGACCTGATATTCTGTCTCCCTCCAGTAAGACCCACACTTGGTTCTGAAGCAGCCAATGCTCTTGCCCTGTGTCTCTTTTTGAACTCTGACATGACCTGAGGAGCTCTGCCTTTGGATTCAGCTGCCACTGCCCCTGTTCACCTCCAAAGTTCAGTTCAAATTCCACCAGCTGACACAGTATTCCCTGGGACATCAGCCTGGGGTTCTGGATGACCAGTCCAGTGACTTGACTGCCACTAACACCCTTTTTTTTCTTTTTTTTTTCTTTTTTCTTTTTTTTTCTTTTTTTGTGTGTGCAGGTGTGAGACACAGTGAAAGACACAAAGTGCACCAATCTTTATTCACTAACACCCTTTATAGGTCCACTCACATGCTAGATTATCAAAGTCTATTGAACCGTGGGGATATGAGAGTCAAGCCTAATTCTCTCTCACATCAACCAATAAGGAGACCCAACATTTCCCAGCATTTTGTTCACCAGCCCTCTGTGAAATATCACAGTATGAAACTTTCAAACACTTGTCAATCATTTGTGCTTCCGGAGCAGGTTAGTTTCAAGGATTTGCTTTTACTCAATGGGGACCAATTACAACACTTTTAGTCATTAATTTGTCTAATTTGTTTTACTCTGATTCCTTCGCCACCCTTGTTCTGTTTTTTTTCTTTCTGAGCCTGTCTGGAGATTTCAGTTCGTGATCTGTTGGATTTAAATAATTTAAAACTGAAATTTTCAGCTGAAATCTGAAGATTATCACTGCACACAACAGGAATTCCTAGCCCAGTCACTGACCAAAGTTGCAGGATTTGCAACGTTGTGAGTAACTTGTCACAAAACAATTTGAGAATTTCCCTTTCTATTGTTGAGAAACTCAAATTGCTCAGTCGGTGATCAAATTAGATAAAATGACATGAGAATTAAACATATTTGTTGAACAGCAGACTTTGTCTTTGCATCAGTGAACATATTCATGGGTGTGCATTTTTGATTGTGACTAAATTAGATTAGAATCCCTACAGTGTGGAAGCAGGCCCTTCAGCCCAACAAGTCCACACTGACCCTCCGAAGAGCAACCCACCCAGACCCATTCCCCTACATTTACCCCTGACTAATGTACCTCACACTACGAGCAATTTAGCATGGCCAATTCACCTGACCTGCACATCTTTGGACTGTGGAAGGAAACCGGAGCACCCGGAGGAAACCCACGCAGACACGGGGAGAATGTGCAAGCTCCACACAGTCAGTCGCCTGAGGCAGGAATTAAACCCAGGTCCCTGGCGCAGTGAGGCAACAGGGCTAACCACTGAGCTACCATGCCACCCAAGTCATTAGGAAATAACTTATTTTATTAAAAAACAAAGAAGGATAACTGTATGTTTTGCAAACAAGTAAACACAGATAATCGTAGTAAGTGCTGTTACACAGCTGCTTGTTTAAATAATTGTTGAAGTGTAGTTTGGAGATGAGCTCGAGTTAAGTGTGTATAATTAACTATTCAGCCAGCAACAAGTAGATGATTGATTTGTGGTTTAGTGACCAATTATCAATGATAAAGGCCCTCTGCCTGCCAACAAGCATGTGATTTGTCCTCAGCTAATTAAACAGCTTGGGACTGTGAATCTGATAATAAGAGGTCTACAGCTTTCCCAGCTCAGGAGCTTTCTCTGTTCTCTGCAGTTAAAGCTACCGTAAACCTGAAGAAAATTTTTTATCCCTTCAATATTTATAAGCTCTGACCTTTAATTAGGAAGTCAGAGACCCTTTATATTTGTAAACCAGCCACTCTGTGCCTCCTACAAACCATTGAAACAAACCAGAGAAGGAAGACCAAGAAGCAACTGATCAGCACAAGAATCATCTCGGCCCATCCTGTAAACAGAGACCACTGAACTCCCAGTTTTCCCCTTCACCCATAACACCCATGTTTATCATGTCTGTGTGTAAGGTGGATATGATAATGGGGTTAGAGTTTTAATGAGTAGAGTTACATGGCAATGATTCATAATAGTTTACCTGCAGCTGAAGTCGATTTACCTAAATAAATAGTCTTTCTTGTTAAGTACAGATATCTGACCCATTCTTACTATAAACCAGGTGAATTGGGGAATTGTGTAGACAATTAAAATATTAATCTTTGGTAACAACTCTCGGGTTAGCAAGGCTTGATTTCCAACACACCAATGCATTGAGGCGTAACAGTATAAGTGGGTATCTTGGCCTATGTATTCAAATGGACATTGTTGTCTGGCTATGTGTGGGTGTGAGTGATTGGATGGGTAAAAGTTTATGGACCAGCACTTCAATCCACACTCTTGTGTTAGCAAGGAATAATCCACCCAAACACATCTGTTCTTTTTAGAAATTCAGCTGTTTACTATAGAATAACTCCAGCAGTCACAGCTTTCAGCCTTCAGTCTGACTGAGTATTGTAGTCAGAATTAACTCCAATGTGTAATTACATGTATCAGAAATTAATGTAATGTGTCATCAGTCTAACACCAACAAATGTCCAGTGTTGTGATTTTTAGTCTCAGACAAGGTTGAGCTATAATAAGTTCAGCACGAAATTCTTGTGAGTGAACATTTGAGAGACTTTATTAAACATTACTATGAATGAGGGCTTATAAGAAAGGACATCTTCTGGAACGAGAAAGATAATACATAGTGGCATTGTCACTAGAATAAAAAAATTAGAGACCTAGGTAATGTTCTGTGTTCAAATCCCAGACAGAATTGGAATTCAATAAAAGTCTAATGACAACTATGAAGTTAAAAATCCCACAACACCAGGTGATAGTCCAACAGGTTTATTTGGAAGCACAAGCTTTCAGAACGCTGCTCCTTCATCAGGTGGTTGTCAAATCGCTCCAAAAGCTAGTGCTTCCAAATACGCCTGTTGGACTATTACCTGGTGTTGTGTGATTTTTAACTTTGTCCACCCCAGTCCAACATCGGCACCTCCAAGCCATGATAACCATAAAACCCATGCCAATTGTCTTCCTAGGTACCCAGATGTGACACCAGCAAGTGGAGAGTTTGCCCCCTGATTCCAGTTTTATAAACACTCCTTGATGCCAAATTCTGTCAAATGCAGCCTTGATGTCAAGGGCTCTCACTCTCACTTCACCTCTGGAATTCAGTTCTTTTGTCCATGTTTGAACCAAGGCTGTAATGAGGTCGGGATTTGTGAGGCCTCGGCTGAAACTAAACTGAGCATCAGTCAGTAGATTATTGCCAAGCAAATGCTTCTTGACTGCACTTCTGATGACATCTTCTGTCACTTTATTGAAGATGGAGAATAGCCTGATGGGGTGGTAACTGGCTGGGTTGGATTTGTCCTGCGTTTTGTGTATGGGACATACCTGGGCAATTTTCCACATTGTCGGATAGGTGCCAGTGTCACAGCTGTGCTGAAACAGCGAGGTTCTGGAACATGTCTTCAGTTTTCTATCTAGAACGTTGTCAGCACCCGTAGCCTTTGCAGTATCCTATGTCTCCAGGTGTTCTTGATATCATGTGGAGTGAATGAACTTAGCTGAAGACTTGCATGTGTGAAGCTGAGGAGCACTGGATGGATCATCCATTCAGTATTTCTAGCTGAAGATTTCTGCAAATATTTCAGCCTTATCTTTTGCACTGATATGCTGGGCTCCCCCAGTACTGAGGAGAGGGATATTTTTTGGAAATATCCTCTACCAAGTGTGATTTTTAATTGCCCATACTGTTCATGATTAAATGTGGCAGTACTGCAGATCTTAGATCTGATCCTTTGATTATGGACTCAATTAGCCCTGTCTCATTTGCTGCTAATGCTGTTTGGCATTTGAGCAGTTGTGTTTTGCTTCAGCAAGTTGGCACCTCAGTTTGGGTCATGCCTGGTGCTCCTCCTGACATACCCTCCTGCACTCTTTATTGAACCAGGATTGGCCCCCTGGCTTGATGGTAGTTCTTGGAGGTCAGTCATCTCAGCTCCAGGATATCTCTGCAGGAGTTCCTCAGGGTAGTGTCCCAGACCCAACCATCCTCAATGCTTCATCAATGGTCTTCTCTCCTTCATAAGGTAAGAAGTGGGGATGTTTGCCAATTATTACACTGTATTCAGCACCATTTGCAACTCCTCAGATACTGAAGCAGTCCATGTTCAAATGCAACAGGCCTGGGCAATATCCAGGCTTGGGCTGACAAGTAAGATTCGTGCCACACAAATTCAAGGCAATGACCATCTGCAATGAGAAACAATCTAACTACAGCCCTTTGACATTCAGTGGTATTACCATCAATGTATCATCCTCTACCAACAGCGTGGAGGTTACCATTGACCAGAAACTCAACTGGACTCACCATCTAAATACAATGGCTATAAGAGCAGGTCAGAGGCTAGGAATACCACAGTGAGGAACTCACCTCCTGACTCCCCAAAACCTATCCACCATCTACAAGGCACAAGTCTGGAATGTGGTGGAAGACTCCCTGCTTGCCTGGATGGATGCAGTTCCAACAATACTCGAGAAGCCTGACATTATCTAGGACTAAGCAGCCCACTTGATTAGCACCACATCCATAAACATCCACTCCTCCACAACCAGCAGTGTGCACTATCTACAAGATGCACTATAGAAATTCACCAACAATCCTCAGGAAGCACCTTCCAAACTGACAACCACTTGCACATAGGAGAAGGACAGCAGATAGGAACACCAACACCTGCAAGTTCCCCTCATTGATATTCTGACTTGGAAATATATTGCCATTTTTTCAGTGCTGCTGAGTCAAATTCATGGAATTCCCTCCCTAAGGGCATTGTGGGTGTACCTACAGAGAATGGACTGCAAAATTTCAAGAATTTCACCACCACCTTCTCAAGAGCAACAAAGGATGGGCAATAAATGTTGGCCAGATAGTGATGCCCACATCCCATGAGTGAATAAATCACAGATTCAGATATCACTCAGCTCCTTTCGCACATGCTCAGTAGCTTTTCTTGAATAAAGATGTAGCTCACCCTTTAATCCACAGAGACTGAAGGAAAAAATGCAACAAAACTTAAGAACAATGCAATCTCAATCAACTTGTATAATTCAAAATGGTGCTCCAGTATGATCAGCACGTTTCCAAGTGTGACTTTCTTTTTCAGCTTTTCTCCTCTGCCTGGTGTTTGACCTGATGGAATGGATGGAGCTGAAGGGGGTGAGTCAGTCATGTCGATTAACATTTGATAAAATCAAATAGAAACAGGTTTGATGTGGACCCTGCCTCCTGTTCTCAGTCCAATGCAAGGCATTTGTTTACAATTTCCATTCTTCCCCCTTTCATGTGAAGGGAATGACTTCATCAGGTCCAACTTTCTGGACCTTGACTGCATTCCACCAATCTGACAATAGATTCTTTCTTCCACCAATTACTTAACTTCTGAGGGACATATATAGACAAGTAATCTGTCCTCACAGATGCATAAATAATGTGGCATTGCAGGATTGGATTTCAACTGTACAAAAATTATTTGCCTAGAATGAGGGTTGCTTACACTCTTACTGTATATGGTCAAGTAATTGTTAAATTTTTTGACTATTTTTTAAGGTTAAATTTATGGGATCGACTACTACTTGGATACTACTTTTGAGTGGCTAACCTTCATGCCCATCAAAATTCATACCATCATTAGCAGAAGCCCAAATGATCTCTAAATGAATAAAGAAATGAAACACAATGAAGTAGAGTAATTCTGAAAACCCGGAGCAAAGTGTATCATCTGGAGGACTGGAAGACCCAGAACAGAGCAGGGTGACCGGCAGATTGGAAACCTGGACCGGAACACAATGACCAGCACACTGACTCATAAATGTTGATCCGTGATCTGTGAAGAACTATGGTCGACTTTTACACAGGATATATGGGAAATTCTGGATTTTTTGGCCAAAAATATCGGGATCGACTTTTACATGAGATTGACTATTACTCGAGCATACACAGTAAGTCAAGTTGATAGTTACTCACTGTTTAACTGTACAAGGTCACATCAGGCACAATGAGCACTGCACAGGAAAACAATAAATTATCATTTAAATTGCAACAAATAAACCCTTTAGTTGAGTTTGAAGTCACCACAAACAGTGAAGTTGTATGTCTTCATTAGGAGGTTGCTTAATATGGTTCAATTTTAACAAGAAAACATGGCACCTACATAAAATGTCAGTATTGCAGGAGCCTGTAGACACAGAATAATAATAGTGTTTGCTACCATCCTCACTGACAAAATAACCAGCTAACATTGAATCATTGGAACTTGAAAAGCTAGCAGTTCAAGCAGTAAATCCAATATAAAATTCAATAATGCAGGTTGTGAAGTGGAAGATAGAGCCATATATTCTTGAAATATATAGAACTCTGTCCTTGAGAATAGGAGTATCTTTCTCAGAATTATTTTTTAAGTTGTGTTCCTGTCTGCTGTGGGAAAAAATGAATTCACTTCCAGCATGCAACACTTTTGTAAAAACATTTCTGTGTATGAAATGTTAGCAGCACTGGTTACTACATTTCCGCTCTTAGTCTCTCAATGGGAAGTTTGTCACCAAAGGATTGTAAAAACTAAATGAAGAGAAGTCTTCCCTCTGGCCAAATGGTAAGATACAGCCAGTTTACAACTGGTCACAGCTCCTCGGCACTCAGGAGAGGAAAATCAATCAGGCTGTGTTCCCACTGTGACTTCTTTATGATCCCTTCTGGAACACTTGCCTATGTGATTACTGGATGAGAGCAGGATCTGACTTCACAATGATACCGTCCACTGTCAGTAGCTCTCTGCTGTCCCATGGCTTTGTGGGTGAGCTACTGGAAACAGAGTTGAAAAATGTGGTGCTGGAAAAACACAGCAGGCCAGGCAGCATCCGAGGAGCAGGAGAATTGATGTTTCGGGCATAAGCCCTTCTTCAACTCATTCCTGAAGAAGGGCTTATGCCCAAAACGTTGATTCTCCTGCTCCTCGGATGCTGCCTGGCCTGCTGTGTTTTTCCAGCACCACATTTTTCAATTCTGGTCTCCAGCATCTGCAGCCCTCACTTTCTCCTAGATACTGGAATCAGCCTCTTTGAAATATTTGCTAATTTGAAGTAAGTAGTGTTTAGAAAAGGAAGTGTTTGGAAAAGGTCAATAATTTCCAATGCAGGGGCGCATGCAACATCTTTGTTGACGTCAGTGAGTGTGTGCACTACACCCACAGCTGGCATCTTCCAGTGTCTTTCAGATGGAAGGTGGTGAATGAAATCAATAGTCATTGATTCTCTATATTTGAGCAAGGTAGCATAGGAAAGATTTGCTTCATATCTTGAAGCCCAGTCAGAATGTTTCCTCCCAGACTAAAAAGTTGTGTGTGGAGTGGAGAGTGTCCCTGTTACCCTTCAAAGTAATTGAGTGATCGTACAATTCAAGCCATTCCTGGGAGCTGCAATAAGGTCGGTAATACTATGCATTTACAAAGTGCTGTGATGGTGGAAAGGACAGAGAAGCCAGTTAAGTAGAACAGGGCTGCACAGATGGATACTACCTCTCCAATAATGAATAAAGGTACATGGCGAGTGAAACAGATCTGTATCCCCTGAAATGTATCCATAAAATGCACACCCTACACCTAATATGAACCAGCACCACAGCCATCTGCAGAGCGACTGCTGTTGTACCTCAGTGGTGTGTAGTAGTTCAGGCCCCAATTCTACCTCTGCATTTCAAATAGATTGATCTTCCCGTACTTGCACTCTGTGCTGCTCCAAATCTCCCTAGCTCTTTCTGCTTCTCTATGAAATATCACAGTGCCAAGAAGAATGGGGCTTTTGCAACACAGTGGCAGTGTTCCTCCCTCTGAGCTGGGAGGTCGTGGTTGAAGTCCAGAGGTGTGTAATAACTCTCTGAATAGATTGATCAGAAAATACCAAATTGCCTTAACCTCTTTGTACAGCTCCCAGTGTGTAGCATGTAAGAAGTGAACATAACTCAGATTGAGGTTATTAGTTAGCAGTAGATCTTAAAGTGTTGCTGGATGAGGTTCTGAAGAGGTAAATGTTCCCCTTGTATTGGCTCTATCCATTCAACTGACGTCACACAGATTCTGTAGTCAGAGACAGGAAATTCCAGCCTAGTTTTCAGAGCGAGCAAATGGATCTGTACCAGCTCTCCAAGACCCCAGTAATCACTCCTGACCAACTGTAGTGTATTTATTGCTATCATACCTGTTATCTAAGAACAGTTCCCCTTCTGTGGATACTCAACAGTGGTGCATACACAACAGCTAATCTCCAGATAGGCCAAGACATAGCAAAGACCAAGGTAGAACTAGAGGCAGTGGACACCCCTCACCCACATTTCATTTCATTTCATTTACTGTTGTCACATGAACCGAGATACAGTGAAAAGTGGTGTTTTGCCTACTCTACATACATCGAGGAGAAAGTGAGGACTGCAGATGCTGGAGATCAGAGCTAAAAATGTTTCGCTGGAAAAGCGCAGCAGGTCAGGCAGCATCCAAGGAACAGGAGAATCGACGTTTCGGGCATAAGCCCCTCTTCAGGAATGAGGGCTTATCCCCGAAAAGTCGATTCTCCTGTTCCTTGGATGCTGCCTGACCTGCTGCGCTTTTCCAGCAACACATTTTCTACTCTACATACATATCATACCTTACAAAGTGGATCAAGATAGCAGAACAGAGTGCAGAATATAATATTGCAGTTGCAGTGAAGGTGCAGAGAGAGATCAACAAGTACATTTGAACGGTCCATTCAAAAGTGTGATGGGGACTTCAGATCTTAACAAGGAGAGATTAAAGATGTCTTTAAAACTGCTGCCAATTGGTCTGCACAGAATCTGAGTACATGGCCAAGGATTCCATCCGGGCCAGTTGCTTTCCGTTGGCTCATCCTTAAGAAGGCCAGTCTAATGACTGTGGCAGTGACTGTGGGTAACGGTGCATCCAAAGCTGTTGGGATAGATGATACCATTTCACTGATCTTCAGTTCAAAGTGAGCGTAGAGTGCAATCAGCTCACTGGGTAGGGATGTAATGTGCCCGCCATTCTATTCGATGTCCCTTTATAACCCATTTTGTTGTGTAATCCTTGTTACAAGCGGCAGGTGTCCATGTAGTTAGTCTGGGTCTCAAGCTGAGTTTGATATTGCCGTCTGACATCTCTGATGATACATACTGGTAGAGATGGCTAACACCACCAAGTACGAGGACTAGTAATCCTGGGGAAATACTACAGGGAGTTCAATATCAAACTGATGGGCACCACTCTGTCAGAAATGCATTTACAGAGATTAGGCCATAAACTGAGGCTTCAACTATTTTCCGAGGTGAAAATAAATAATCCCATAGCACCATGTATAAAGAGCAGTGGTGATCTCTCGATTATCCTGGATAATAATTACATAATCAAACATCATCGAAACAGTTTAATTGGGCATTTACCACAGTGTGGTTTGTGAGATCTTGTGTGTTGTTCTGTTCCCACATTACCACACTGAATAAACATTTAAGTACCTCATGAGTTGAAATGCATGTAAGGCCAGTGTAAACCATGGCATGAAACAATTTATATTGCCAGCCTATAAACTGAGCCAGTCTATACCCTGCCACTTTGGCACTTAAATATGATCTCAAGTTTAAGGGCTCCCAGTGAAAGCAACAGTTAAACTCTTTGTCTGCACCACAGACTGTGTGTGATATCTATTGAATGGGTGGAGTCAATGTAACAAATTAACCTACAAAACCATTACCTTATACAGAACATCAGTCTTTATTATTTATCTACCCAAATCTCTAGAGTGGGTCTACATCAAACATTCTCATTTAGATACAGCTCACATTATATATAGAGGATGAGTGAGCCTAATATGGTTTAGATATGGAACAGACAGCCTTTGGTTACTATGCATTCAGTTCACCGTGATATCTCATCAGGCATTGACATTCCTCGGCATCCTCAACTTTATTTATTCACTACCTGTACTCAGTTTGTGATGTTTTATTGAGATTCTCTTTGATTCAGTACTGTGGGCCTGACCTGCATCAATTCTCTGCAGCAGGACTTACGGAACTGATCCATTGGCACATTTTCCTGCAGAGGTTTCTTCTTGAGAGTGTCTCCCACTTGGACAGCTGGTAATAAATCAGCTCACAATTTGGCAAGTGACTGGGAGACCAAGAATGACCATCCCATCCCACACCTAGGAGTGACTCTGTATAGTGAACAGCAGATGAATAGGGAAGTGGTTTAATTGGAGGGAGGACCTAACAGCCATTGAAAAGGAAGATTGTACAATACAAGTAGCCATGATGGATGTAGGTCAGAAGGAAGGGGTTGGAGGAGAATGGTGATGGAATGCATGATCCCTGGTCTGAACAAGTCAACACGACTGTCTAAGGCCAATGATGATGGTTTCCCATCTTTGATCTCCATAGTCCCTACCCAAACAGTGGGGAAACATCCAATGACCATATCTCCAATAGCCTTTATGTAGATTTTCCAGGATCTACCTCTGAACTGGCAATCCGTTAGAAACCTCCGCCTGGACTCAAAACACTTTAAACTTTATTCTCCATGCAATGGCATTGGCCTGGATTCAGTACAATCCATCATGGTAAGAACCATGGTGTCTGGGCCCATGTCATCGTGGGAGAGGTTCCATGACATTCTCCCAGTGGCTGGAGAACCATCTCCGATGAGAAATTTGAGGAAAGAAAGGGACTGACACAGAATTCCTGGCCACAGGGTGACAGGGTGCTTATCAATGAGCCAATTGGCCCCCACTACTCTGGAGCCCATTGCTATTTAGTGGTAGCTCAGGAATGAAATGGCAAGGATCTTCTGCATCCTTGAAAGGCTACCTAACAAACCCTGATATACTGGCCAACAGTCTGTCAGGAGTAGTCACTCATTATCAGGAATTCTTGGCCAGGAAATGGCTACCAACTTTTACCCTCTGCTTTTCTCTCTGACCTCTGTCCCCACTCTCTTGTGACCCCACCTCAGGATTCTCTCTTGCCTTTACTCACCCAAGGCTTTGGGTTACTCTGTGATTCTGAGGCCCAGGTGGGTGCAATGCTGTCAGCAGCCACCAGTACAATTGGAGCCAGTGAGGGAGGCCACCTCTGATTCACTGGTACTTCACAGCCTTGCTTAGGGTCCAGGCAGGGCATGTTTAAATATTATCAGGGATGTGGTATTCCATTCATGAGGAGGGTTTGGGAAAAATGAGATATTCTTTCTGGAACTGAGACGGTTAAGAAGTTTTCAAGAACAATTAGAATTCTTGCCAGAATTGAGAGAGAATAGTTTTTTTCTCTCTCACTGCAGAAAGAGGTCGTAGATTTTAACTCATGGGCCGAAGATCCGGAAGAGGAGTTTTAATTTCACTGAGTTGTTAACATCTGCTGGTGGAATTTGATTCCATAATTAATTTTGACTGGAGGTTTGAGTGCTTGAGGATGAGGAACTTGCGAGGTGATGCCATAAGGTGTGGACCTGCAGCAGGGTTACGGGACTAAGCTTGCCTGCTGTTTTCCAGCCAACATCACCATGTTGGGCCGAATGAGCTCCTGTGGTAAATGTTTCGCTGGTTTTGACAGGTGAAACACTCCGCAAACAATCATTGCTTCGACAGTGTCATTGCAAACAGAAAATACAAAAGGCTGTGTGCCTGTCTTGTGATGGGTCACTGTGTGCACATCTATAAGAGATGACGAGAAAAGAAATGCAACTTGACTGTCTTTTGAAGTAGCTGGAAATGTCAGACTGTGCATGTCTGAATGTGATAAGGCAGAACTCGAATTATCATTATCTTACCACTCAACAAAGTTCCAAGCATTCTAGCCCTAGTGATGTGTGGGAAGAGAAAGGGAAGGACAGTTTTTCTATCTTCAGCTACTCACACCCTTTAACTATCATCATTCTATCCAGATTCTTAATCAGACTCTGATAAAGCAAAGGAAAATTTTACCAACTGCCAAGAAGCTCAGACACAACCTATTCTCTCCAATGGTCTGGATCAAGAGGAATCTCACTCCAGACATCTCCAATTTGCACTCCCATTACCCTGGGATTCATATCAGGATTGGAAACCCCTAAACCTCCTAGTTTTGCCTCAGTGGCCCCTCGTGGTCAGATAAGCAGGAATTCTTTGTAAGAGTAAATGTTGATTCTCAACTGGACTTGGATGTGCTTATACAAGGAAGAAGAAAGTTAGCATATAGGTGCAGAAAGCAATAGCAAGGTATATGGTTTGCTGCTCATAATTGCCAGGAGATCCAAGTACAGGAATAAAGAAATCTTGCTACAATTGTATGGGGTTTTGGTGAGACCATGTGTGCATTACTGTGTACAGTTTTCGTTTCCATATTTGCAGAAGGACATACTGGAATTGGAAGCAGATGGTGAAGATTCACTAAATTGGTCCCTCAGTTGCGAGCGTGTTTACCTATGAGGAGAGCCTGAGTAAACTGAATCTATATTCTCCGGGATTTAGAAAAATGAGAAGCAATCTCATTGAAGAGCACAGAATTTCGAAGGGACCTGATTGTGCAGGTACTGAGGAACTGTTTTTGCTGGTCTTGGAATCTAAAACACAGTCGCAGGAGAAGGGACCAATCATTTAGGACTGAAATGAGGTATTTCTTCACTCACAATGTTAAGATCCTTTCGAATTCTCTACTTCAGAGGGTTCTGGATATTACATTGTTAAGTACATTTAACTCTAACATAGACAGATGTTTGGTCTCTTGACATCAAAGGATATTGAGAGCATGCAGGAAAGTGAAGGTGAAGCCCAAGATCAGCCATGTTTGTCTTGAACATGGGCTCCTCAATCAGCCCTATTGTCTATCCCTGCTCCTATTACTGTGTTTTTATACTGTTGGGTGAGACTTCCACCATCAATCACAGGAAAGGCCCAGTCATGGCTGATTAAGTGCTTAAAGGTCTTATGATGCCAGCTAAAGTCACCATTGGATAAGTCAGATCTCAGAATGAAAACCAGTCCAACAGGTCATGTTGTGTTTCTTTAAATTTAGCATGGCAGTCTCTCCTGAAACATCAGAATACAAAACTGCAGATTCAGTTTTAACAATAAACCAGAAGTTTATTGCATAAAAATAAAGGAAATCAAGCTAAATGATCGAAATAGAGCAGATTGAAAGATTTAAAAACATGGCAAAACAATGTTTCATCTACTCTGCATCACTTTACAGATAATCAAGATCCAGAGACATTTTCCTTTCCTGTGGGCCATGAGGCCTTTTGGTTGAACACTGACACAGACTGAAAACTTTGACTTTCTCAGCTTTGTATAACCAATGCAGACTTCTACTCAAGAATACTACTACTTGTACTCTTTCACTGAGGTACCTTATTTCCTTCACTGTTCTGAACCGCCTTCTTTTTTAGAAGAGTCTTTACTTGCATCTGTCATGAGTCAGGTGTCCACCAAACCGCACTCAAAAATGTCTGAACTTTATTTTAAAAATTGCTCATCTGAGATTCTACTACAGCTAGTTTCTTGATGTTTTCTCTCTTCCATGGTAAACCCAATAATATAAACAAAATTCCATTAACACTCCGGGAGTCCTTACAGATGCCAGCTGTCTCTGACACATACTGGGTTTGAAGTCATGGTTCTGGAAAGATTGACTGAATTTGTTTCTAAACTCCTTCACAAATATATATCGATACCCATCGATCACAACTATTTCATTGCAAAGAGATTTGGTTCTATCAGGCGTTCCCACAGTGCTTTGCTAGTTCTTCAACTAGTGGCCAGTGGGGTTTTCCATTTCAAATTTGTTCATTGTCTTTGCTGTGGATCTGTCCAATTCATTCTCCATCCGAAGTCTCTGCAGAACAAGGATATCACAGACAATGTCCCTGGAGCAAAACTACAGGGCATTGGCCAAGTGGGACGAGCAGCAGGAAGGAGGATTCTCCCGGGATGAGCAGGAGCATTCACGTAACACAAGGAACAACATCAGGTTATGAGCATGAAGCAGCACCAAGAATCTGATATTGCAGTGGTTTTAAAGAGAAAGAATAAAGGCCAGTGATGCAACTTAGTTTGGAGAAATATATTATGAGGCTTGCTGAACACATGGTTGACATCGGCTTAAATTCAGAGTGAAAATTGAAATGCAAATTAGCGAGCACTGATTATCACAATTTCAGCACATTGTCAATGTTTCTGAGAATCTTTCTGCCTTCAGCGAGAGAACAGAGACAAACAGCTTCAAGCAGGGATAAAAATGTCCGTGCAACAGCACATTTTGTCTCCCCAGGAGAATCCAGCTCCCTAATTGCAAGGAACTATCTTGGCCAATATTTAGTTTGGGACGAGGTTACTTGGTAAACCGAAAGGCCTGAAAGAGAGAACTTTTATATGACCTTAGGCCTTCCCAAGAGGCTTTATGGCAAATGAAATACTTCTGAAATTTAATCGCTGTTGTAATGTAGGAAATGCAGCAGACAATTTGCACATAGGGAAATCCCACGAACTGTGATGTGATAATGACTGGGATCATCATTATTTAGTGATAAACATTGCTCTTCAAGCTGAACTGGATTGCCTAACTTCCCCAGTGAGGATAGACAGGATTGTTACTCAACTATGGGACAACTAGGAGGGGTGGGATTAGTTTGGAATTGACACCGGGTTATGCGATTAGAATGGGTCAGCAAACATTCAGCAAGCAATCCTCACGCTTCCTGCTCACCTCTGTGATTGTGGCATGTAGCCCTGAGTTTAGTCAGCCACTGAGTGGTGAAAGGCAGCAGGGATCCAGATACAAACAAAAGCCAGGGTGCTCTTTCTAAAACCAACCAGCAACTCTTAAAAGGGAGGTCCATGCTGCCAGCAGATGTTGTGAAAGACAGTGAAGGTGACTTTCAGACAGGGGCAAAAGTACAGCAGGTCAGAGAGAGAGAGAGACAGGACCTTGAGCTTCATTAGAGATCTCAGTGCGACATTTGAATTAGGGAGAGGGCCACATTTCTGCAGAGGATAGGACACCCTATAGACATTTTATAAGCGGGCCTGGGTGAAAGATTGAAGTTATGGTTGATTCTTTTTCTATTTTCCATTGTAACAGCTTCTGAGGACAAATTAAGCCATTTTGATTCTTAGAACATGGCTAACGAAGTCACTTTGTATTCTGTATTAACCACAGGAACTCATTAAATTGGTGTTAGGGTAGTAACCAGTCCTGGAAATGCTGGAAAAGTAACAGCCTTGATTAATCCTAACTCAATGAGTCCATCCATAAGATGGGTTGGATGTGAGGATGCGATATCTGTCACCCTGTGGATATGTTTTCTGGGAAAGTGTCCCCATCCCCTCACAGCTCCATATGGATCCCTCGCGACGCTCAGCACTCAGTCACAGAGAATGACCCCTCCCCCCCCATAAGAGGATGAAAGTGAGGACTGAGTCAAGATTAGTGTGGTGCTGGAAAAGCACAGTAGATCAGGCAGCATCCGAGGAGCAGGAGAGTCGACGTTTGAGGCAAAAGCCCTTCATCAAGAGTGAGATTTTGCCCGAAACATTATATGTCCTGCTCCTCAGACGCTGTCTGACCTGCTGTGCTTTTCCAGCACCACACTTTCTCCCCCCCTATAAGAGGTCCACTCCCATTGATCGAGGGGATATGGATCAATGTGGCCATCATCAGGTTCAGTGGAGAGGTTGATAAAACATGACTGTCTGTTCGCCTTTCTCAGTTATGTCTGTGTTTGAGTGTCCTTGAAGCTGGGTCACGGAGACAGTGGAGCCCTTCAGGGACTGCTGGGTACCCAGGAGTTGGACTGCAAAACCTCCCCTTGGTCATGGGATTTTGATAGATTTCCATTTATAAATTTCTATTTACCTTTTGACTTTTTATTACAGCTGCCTAACTGTAATTACTGTTCAGGGTACAAAGCCTGAGTTTTCATTTAAAGTCTATTAAGGCCCACTTTTATGAGTGCCTGTGTCTGTGGCAAAGATTACTGGTTTACACAAACTGTTTGAACAATGGAACCTTTGGATTCCTGATAAAGATCCCGAGGTAGGAACATCATGGCCTTGCAGAGCCTGATTTAGTGAATAGAGAATTTGTTTACATGAGATTAAGAGACAGTTTGAAACAACTCTATCATCTTGTCTGAGGCCAGGTCACCCACTGTGACGATGAATATATCAAGTTAACCTCGCAACAGCTGGAGCCAGTTATTAAGCCAGCAAAGCCTGATTCTGATGCAGGGAGATGATCACTTGAGGATTGAAAGCCAGAATTCTGGTGAGTTTGTTGCTCATCAAGAACTGAAAACTCTCGAGGTGAGAAACAGGGGTGTAATCTGATAGGGACCTGAGCAGCATGAGCTATAGGGACAGATCTGTGTATGTAAGGTGTGCGATATGGTAAAGCATGGAGATGGTAAAACATGGAATGGGGTCATGCGGGGAGACCATGGGGGGGAGGGGTCAATGGTAAGGATCACTCGGTCTTTCAGGAGAGGTCACCATATGAGCACAGGTGGCATGGGCCTGGGTAGGCTGGAGTAGGCAGATATAGCCGAGTGGGGTAGGGAGCTGAGGAACAGGAAGGCCTACTAGGAATGGAACTGAATGATTAGGGTACATAAAGGCAGAGCCTGGAAATTAATTTCCAAAGAGCATTCACTCTCCCCTTCCATTGTCCTGGAAATTACAATGGGCAAGAAGACAGCTGTACCCATCCCTGGAGTGGATAGGGTAAGTTCCTTGACTTGTGAGGATAGACCCATTCGCTGCAGATGAATCTCGTGCCTTGCCAATTCCTGGGGACACTTATCCATGGCCTCACTTTGGCTTGACCTCCCACAGGACTGAGAGTGGCAGGCAGGAGTGGCCTGAGAGGAAACTTCTAAGGGACCTATGTCTAGTTTCTCCTCTGGGTTTGTACATCCTGAGCTAAACAGTTCCCTGACCTAAACAGTGCTGCCTTCTTCTTGAAACAGTAACACCCTTGGAGCTGGCCAAGTCAAAAATCACACACCGCCAGGTTATAGTCCAATAGGTTGACTTGAAAGTTGTGGCCAGTGATGCCAAATGGCTGTGTACCTGGGGCAATGGGACCAAGGTGCTGGAAAGTTTTGCATTCTTTGTTTGTCTTTAGTTTATATCCGCAAGTTCCCTAACACACAACTGAGCCTTTCCTTCCCCATTAACCAAATCACCCATGGTGTTTTTTTTCATCTGTTAACCACCCTGGAGATCCTTTTGTTTATATTCGGAAGTGTTGTCACATACAACTGAACAGTTTTCCCATCAAGTCACTGTGACCTTTTTAATTAACCAGCACCAGTACCTGCCTGTACAGCAAAGGAGAAATTTACATGTTAGCCCATTATGGACAAAGCAACCTATCAACAGTAAGGTGGGGGGTTGAGGGTAGGTACGGAGAGCAGGAAGGGGCTAAATCAAAATGGAGTTGGAGGGGGAAATGAAGTCCTGGATCCACCCCACGATGCCCACCTCTCTCTGAAGGTGTTTAGAGCATTGATGAACACCTTGTGTTCCCTGTCCAATGACGGCGGGCACAGACATAACTGGTGAAGAGGGGTAGGCGGTCAGCATTGGAGACCCTTCTGAATGTGCTGTTGCCATTGTCCAGGTGGTGCTGCAGTGTCTCAGATCAGGCACTGCTCCAAAGAACATCAGATATGAGAACCGATGTCTGATCTTACAGTGCGACAGTTACAGCAGGGGCAACACAGAGACATCAGCAGGCATGTGACACTCGGAGCATGTCAGACCTGGGTCACCGAAGTGCCCTCCAGGGGTTTCTCTCCTTTCTATCCCTCTCATTATATCCAAGTGCAGACCCGAGCTCTACAGCTGGGGTGAAGGGACACTGCCCCACCTGGAGCCCATTGCCCTTGAGGATTTGGTAGAGTGACCCTGGGGGCATTTTCAACCAGACAGCTGAGTGTTTTAGGCCCTAGGGGAAAATGCATCTCTTTGGTTTGACCTCCCACAGGACTGAGAGTGGCAGGCAGGAGTGACCTGAGAGGAAACTTCTAAGGGACCTGTGTCTGGTTTCTCCTCTGAGTGGGTACATCCTGGCACTGCCCTGTCTCTTGTGAGGACAGAGCACCTAGAGTGAGATAAAGGGGCTGCTGAAGACCAATGACAAGGGCAGTAGAGTGATGGTCTCTGTGTATGTCCAAGGTGCCCTGAGACTAGTGGGCCTGGGTCTCCATCGACAGCCTCCACCCTGTCCATGAGAGCAGCCAGACGTCTGCAATTCTGAGGCAGTTAATGGCAGCTGCCATTCTGAAACATCCAAAAGGCATTCCCACTCACCCCCCCCCCCCCCCCCTCACCCCACCATATACCTGCCTAGTTTTCCTGTGTCTTCTTGTGCATGTGTATGAAGTCACAAATGCTGGGCACTTGGAATCCTCTCCTGCCTGGGGAAGAGCAGCTGCCTGGTCTCCAGCGGTCCTCCGAGAGCCAATGGCCTGTGGCGTTTTTTCCTTGACCAACCGCGGAGACATGGCTGTGATGTGCAGGAGTGCAGTAATGACCCTGATCCCTGAGGTGTCACCATCTGGGCTGGGGAGGGTTCAGGAAGCAGCCTTTCTGCTGCTCCCCTCTGAAGCCTTGAAGCTACCCTCCTCAGAGATCTGGATGCCTATCTTGCGGCACAGCCCACTTAACCACTGAAGCAATGGGCATCACAATCAAGGCTGATAGTTGTGTGCAATGAGTGACTCTGACCCTGGGGTTAATGTGACAGCCCACTGGAATGAAGGTGAATGAGACTTACTTATGGATGTCTCAGCATCCCAACGGGTGTGGTCCCAATCTTCTCCTGCGAGGGCCAGGTGAGGAGCCTAATGTTGGATGTACCACCCCGAACTACATTGGATGCTGGCATAAGTGAAAAGGATGGATTAAATCAGAACATAAGAACTAGGAGCAGGAGTAGACCGTCTAGCCCCTCGAGCCTGCTCCGCCATTCAACAACATCATGGCTGACCTTTTCGTGGACTCAGCTCTGCTTCCCCGCCCTCTCACCATATCCTTAATTCCTTTACTGTTTGAAAATATAACTTTGCCTTTAAAACATTCAACGAGGTAGCCTCAACTGCTTCACTGGGCAGGGAATTCCACAGATTCACAATCCTTTGGGTGAGCAAGTTCCTCTTCAACGTAGTCCTAAATCTCCTTCCCCTGATGGTAAGGCTATGCCCCCTAGTTCTAGTTTCACCCATGAGTGGAAACAACCTCCTTGCTTCTATCCTATCTGTTCCCTTCATAATTTTATCTGTTTCTATGAGACTACCCTCCCCCACCTTCCACACCCCCCCCACCCCACCTCAGTGAGTTCGGTCCCAGTCTACCTAATCTCTCAATTCCAGAATCAACCTAGTCAACCTCCTTTGCATCCACTCTAGTGCCAGTACATCCTATCTCAAGTCAGGAGATCAAAACTGTACAAAGCACACCAGGTGTGGCTTCACCAACACCCTGTACAGCTGCAGCATAACCTCCCTGCTTTTAAACTCCATCCCTCTAGCAATGATGGACAATATTCCAGCTGCACCTCTAAAGCAACATTTTGTGATTCATGCACAAGGATGCCTAGATCCCTCTGCACAGCAGCATGCTGCAATTTTTCACCATTTAAATAACAGTCCATTATTCCTACCAAAATGGTTGACTTCACATTTATCATTGCTAAATGAGATGCAAGTTGGTGTCACAACTGTTGGCAATGGTGCAAGTGAAGGATGGGTGGTGAGGTCTCCCAAGTGAGTGAGTAGGCAGACAGGGTCAGTGGTGTGGGAAATTGGCAAGGGAGGGAAAATGGTGCATGCCACCGTGGGAGAGGCAGCCCATGATCCTTGGTAGGAGATAGGGCAGTACCAGAGATAGTCTGAGTGTGAATGGGCAGAGAGAAGATGGTGGCACTTACCCTGGCAGAATGGAGAAGGTGATTGACTTTCTTACTGATCATTTGCGGAGGACCAGGTTGAACCTGGTGGTAATGCTGGCCCAGAGTGTGATGGTGTGGATCTCTCTGGCAGCCCTGGGGAAAAGGATGTCCCTCCCTTGTTTCACCCCATCCTTGAAGACATCCAAGTCCCTGTCCACAAAATGAGCACACATTTTCCCTTGTCTGCCCTGTCTGAAGACAAACCAACCAGGGCAACCTGGGGATGCCAGTAATGGTGTTTCAAAGATAGTGCAGGTGCTAGGGATACAGGGCCATTCCAGGATGTGCAGTGAGTGGCAAGTTCCTCTGGCTACAGTGAGTCGGCAGAATCGGGCTAGCATCAGACAAGAGGGGTGCCAGTGAGATAGTTGATGAGGAGAGTTTGAGATGATATGACAAGAAATCTTGTTAGGCATCATGGAGAGAAACCATGAGAAATACAACAAAGTTGACACTTGGAGATAGTGAGGAGTGCAGATGCTGGAGAAGTCAGTGTCAATCAAGCATGGCGCTGCTAAAAGCCCAACAGGTCAGGCAGCAACCAAGGAGCAAGAGAGTCGACATCAGCTCCTAATGAAAGGCTCCTGCTCCTCAGATGCTGCCTGACCTGCTGTGCTTTTCCAGCACCATACCTGATCGACTCCAAACATTGACACTTGGCCAAGATAGCGTAAGATTCGGCCCCATGTGTCCATCTCTGCCAATGGAATCACCTCCCACACAGAGCTCTGAGAGGATTACTCTTCAGCAGACTGACATTAATTAAATTACAGATAAAAAAGAGTGAGTAAAGTTGGATAACAGTGCTACCTCAGGTGAATGGAAAGGTCAATGCAAGGAATTTGGTCTCCATGAGCAAACTGCAAAGGCAAAAACAGAAGTTCGGTGCCCTCAGGTGACTTGTTCAGGTCAGTGAGGTGCTGCAGAGGCAACCTCTGGCATTGCTCAATACATCTCATACCCAGCATTCACCCTCCCACAATCTCCAACATTTCAAACTTGTGTCTAACCGCGCTTTGCCTCATTTTTGCACACATCTTGCAACTCTCTCAGATTTCCAGCTATAGCAGAACTATCACCCAAATGTTTTAAAATTGTTTACAGAACCTGTCATTCGCTGGCTAGGCCAACATTTATTTCCCTTCCTTAATTTCCTTGGAGAAGGTGGTGGTGAGATACTTTCCCAAACTCTGCAGTCCTCGGGTGTAGGAACAGCCATGCTGCTGTTAAGGACAGAATTCCAGGGTTTTCACCGACAGTGAAAGGACAATGTCACACCTTCCAAGACAGGCTGGGGCAAGGCATGCAGCGAATTTACAGGTGGTGGTGTTTTCATGCATCTGCTGCCCTCGTCCTTCAAGATAGTAGGGTCAAACATTAGAGGGTGTAGTAAAGACCATAAGACCATAAGACCATAAGAAATAGGAGTGGAAGTAAGGCCATTCAGCCCATCAAGTCCACTCCGCCATTCAATCATGGCTGATGGGCAGTTCAACGCCACTTACCCACACTCTCCCCACATCCCTTAATTCCTTGTGGAAGGAGCCCTTGTGAGTTCCTGCACTGTATCTTGTAGTTGGTACACTCAATTGGTATAATGGTGAATGGGATAAATATTGAACATTGCAACACTCTCACTGATGCTCTCTATTGCTTTGGTTTCCTCTTGCTCGCTCTTTCTTACAGGACAAGATGGCTCACAGACAAATGTAGTAATTGAACAAGCTGGGAAGATTTGCATCTGTTGAGCCTTTGATACCTGTGTTCAAAAGAAGATAATTTCTCACGCCAATGTGTTCCAATGGAATATTAAGATTGCTGAGGTAATACCCTGGGGAGGATTGCTGGTGGTTTCATATGCACAAACCTGCTAATCTCGCTCAAAATGACAACATTCATGCTCCTACCCGTACTATTCGGCCATTCCCCTCCTTGTAGCCTCTGAGACTTTCAGCCCATGCTGCAGACATGGTAGTGCTGACTGAGGCCAAACCCTTGAGGCCTAGTACTGCTATGGTCATTCTCCAAAGCCAATTCCCAGTGAAAGCAGCCATCATGCTGCAGCCATTTGGGTAAAGTGGTGTCGGAGCACCAGGCCAGGCAAAGAGAGGATCTATAGGAAACCATAAGAGTGGACAATTTAATCTTGTACTATATCAGTGGAAGATTGGTTAGATTCAGTTGCGAAGAGGTAGGTACCTTTATTGATCATGACAGCACAACCAGCAACAATGGGACCTATAGGACCTCTCCTATTGTGGAGTAGTGGTGATCTAGAACATTATTTCAGGGATACCAACGTCTGAAGAAAAGGGAATAAAGAGTGCATGAGGCAGGCAAAAAGAGAAATTGCCTAATAAGATGTAGGAGTAAAGTATTGGAACTAGAGAGAAACACAAGTTGAGAATTAAGCACCAGAAAGTGAAATCTTTGCCAGAGATGACAGCAGATAGAAGTGTATAAAAAGACCAGGACAATAAATATTGTTTTGAAAGAAACGTAATAGCAAAAATATAGACACCATATGCATGAATTATATAATGATCTAAATTGAAGATGTCCTCAAGATATAAAAGCAACTAAAAGAATGACTATCATGACCATCACAGGTAAGGGATACTTTGAATTTGACACCGACAGGAAAAACACCAGACATAGATGAAGTAACATCAGAACATCAATAAGGCCTTGGAGACACAGGATTGGAAGTTATAATCAAATGTATTCCAAAGGATACATTCTAAGAGACTGGAGATATTCATTATTTGATAAATTACCTAAGAATCCGAAAGCAATGAAGTGCAATCATTTTAGAAAGATGCATTTAGTGAGTCATCTCAATGAAGTGATCTTGAAAATCATAACAGAAAAAATAATAACACATTTGAATAAGAAATTATGATATGTAGTTTGGATATAGACCTGAAGTAGGAACAAGAGACAGCATATTTCACCTGAGAACAATCTTCAATAAATATCTGTAAATAAACAGGAGCATTTACAGTCTATGAAGCTTATACATTAACAAAACCCTTTGATTGTGTTTATCATCAAAAGCCAATATGTGCTGCTGAAATGTGGCATTGACAGTAAAGATGCAAAATTTATCCATTGTCTGTCTACTAGCTGGATACTTGTTATTTGGTCCCAATGCAGGCAACCAGAAATGTATAGGTAAAGGGAGGAGTACAACAAGGCTGTGCATTCTCCAAAATTATTCAATCCATACACAGAACAAATCATCAGAGAATCCGATGTACCATGGTAAATATTGGAGGCTGGAACATAACAACCTGCAGTATCCCGGTGACTCAGTGCTACTTCCAGAATCCGAAGAGCTCGACAAAATATCACAGATCAAGCTCAATCTGAAAGTTTAGAATAATTTTGAGTATGAACACTGAAAAGACAGAAAGAACGTGAGTCAGATAGAATACATTAGGAGAGACTAGAGTGAAGACTAAAGTGGATGGGGTCACACCAGAACAAGTCGGTAAGATAAGGACAAATAACAGAAGAAGGTGGATCCTTTGCTAAAGTCTGAACAGAGATGGTCAGATGACATTTTGTTAACATTAATGCTTGTACATTTTGGTGTTAATAATGAAAACTCAAGTCTATAACAAAGAAAGGCTTCATGAGATGCAACATTCTCTCTGTCCTCTCGCCTCAGAAACTTTAATAAGTAAAACCATTTGAAAGAAAATAGAGGCCTTTGAAATGTGGATGCTATACTTATGCCTAAAATTCAATGTACCGGCGATAACAAAAGTGAAGAGGTGATCCAACATTAAGAACTCCAAAAAGAGATATCCAGAAAAGAAATGTTCAGACCTTGAGTGTAGAATTGGGTCATCATGTTGAGGTTGTACAGAACACTGTTGAGGTCTCTTCTGGAGCACTGTGTGCAGTTCTGTTTACTCTGTTATAAGAAGGATATTATTAAGCTGGAGAGGGTTCAGAAGAGATTTACCAGGATGTTGCCAGGACTGGAGGGTGTCAATTATAAGGATAAGCTGGGGCGTTTTCATTGTGGTGTAGGATGTTGGCAGGTAACCTTCAAGAAGTTTATAAAATAATAAGGGGTATAGGTAAAGTGAATGGTAAGTATCTGTTCCCTAGGGTGGGGGGATTTCAAGACGAGGGGGTGTATGTTTATGGTGAGAGGAGCAAGATTTAGAAAAGACATGAGGGACAATACTTTTATACAGAAAGTGGTTTGTGTGTGGAATGAACTTGCAGAGGAAGTGGAGGATGTGAGTACAGTTACAATGTTTAAAGTACATAAGTCTGTGAATAAAAAATGTTTGGAGGGATATAGGGCGAACACAGGCAGGTTGGGCTAGTTTAGTTTGGAATTATGGTCGGGGGGGGGGAGGTGAGGGGGGGTGGTCCGAAGGTCTGTTTCCATGTTGTATGACTCTATGACTCTATAAAATGTCAGTATTTTGGCCATTGGCATCTTTGCTGTCAGCCTGTTCTATGGTTGCAGCTCTGGGCATCTCCTTAATGAAGCTTGGCCATTCATATACTATGAGCAGCTGAGCTAAAAGTAAGAGAAAGTACACTTTGATTTATCCCAGAGGAGTACAGTCTTCTTATTGGCTGTTATTCCTCACCCCCTCCTTCACTTCCTGCTCAGATATACTTCTCTGCTGCCTTGTTCTGTCTCCCGGTTGTCATACTGTTCAAGAGGGATTTTAACAATAGTCCAGTGATGCTCCAAAGCCATCAAAAATCACTCAATCCCTTGCAAAGGTTTAGCACTGCCCCCACCCCCCCTCACTTCCCCCCCCCCCTCCCCCACCCACATGGCGAGACATCCACCTGGGCTCTTTCACAACCCGCCAGCAATGCCCAAAGATTCCAGCACCTCAACATTTACGTTTAGACTTGATCATTGATCATTGATTCCATTAGTTTCAGGATTAAGCAAAGAGTAATGGGTTTATTATTGTCCACACCCTATTGTCTTTGCTTTGGAGTTTTGGAATTACTTTGCTCTCTTCTAATCCACTGCCACCAGTTATCTGTGACATTTCCCTAATGGTGTTGAATATTTAATAATCTCTCTCTCCTATAGTTCTCTGACATCAAGATTCTTTATTCTTGGAGACAGATGGAGGTCAAAATTAATTTGGGCCTATCCTTTGGACCAGATCTTATTATTGGGAGGAACCTTCAAGTAGGATGTCCATAGCTGGCCTGAAACTAGATTTTAGGCCTTGTTGATGACATTTGATAACTGATCCCTTGGTGCATATTGCTGTTGTAGGTGGCTTGCACATTGAAGTGAAGCTGACAGCCCAGTAGTGGGTGGAAGAGGCCTTCTAGCAGCCTGAGGTTGAGAGGCTAATCTTAGGGAGGAGATCTTCTGGTAACTCCGAGGTGGATGTCTTGAGAGGGTGTCATTGAGCAATGAGGGGAGTGGGAAGGAGGGCAGGGAGATCTATTCCTCTTCCTCACTCCACAGAATTTATTTATCTGCTTTTGCTGAAAAATACCAGGGTGACGTGGGAAGGGTGCAAAGCCCAGAGAGGGAAGTGCGGAGAGGGAAGTGGTCCAGAGAAGCGAAGGATTTGGTGATTAATTTGATTGTGGTAAATATCAAACTGAAATGAACAAGAAATAACGATAAATATGACTACCAAGGAACTACAGTTTGTTTTTTTTCTGATCTAAGGCCTTGGCTTTGTTCACAGCAAATGGAGAGGAATCAATTAATGAATGCTCACACTTCAGCTCTTCAGAAGATTAAAATATTAAAAATGTTTGTACAGATATTCGGTGAAATAAGGTGAATTAATAAGAGATCTGACATCAGTCTGTTGGAGCCAGGGAGGAGCTAGTAACAGCACAGTGGCATAAAGGTGTGCTCTTGTTCTTCTGTCTTTTATCAACAAGTTTCAATCCACTTCCTTTCCAATTAAACACAAGCTTCTTCCAACTGATCACGGTGTAGAAATGTGTTTGGAGGATGGGTTGCCATCGGGAGGAGCTTTCTACTCTAGGCTATTCATGAGCACGATGTTATAAATGTATAATGACAATTAGATTGCAGCTCAGTTGGCTGGATAGCTTGCTTGTAATACACAGTGATGCCAAAAGCAGCAGCCTCATGTCCTCATGTGGTGACCCTCAGGTCAAACGTCCCACCAGTTGAGCTCCTCTAATGAGAAAGCAGCCTATGGTTCACTGGGAACAAGGAATATTATTTAATTTTGTACTTGTCAACAAATGTAAATGTGGCATGTATATGAATGTGTGATGTGGAGCTGCATGTTGAATTCAATTCATATCAGAGTAAGGGAATGAACATAGGAAGTATTGATTGACCCTCCACATCATTTCAATTAATCTTGCTCCTGTCTATCTTCTCCCTTATCAAGCTGGAGTGACTCACTTATTAATGGGATGGAATTCCATGGCCTTGAATAGTGACTGTACTGTAAGTCCCAAGCAAGCTGAGAGTGCAAGAATGGGAATGGGAATGGGGAGAAAGAAGGTGGGAGCTCAAAGTAACCCTTCTGCAGATTTTGTGGCATGATTCAGGTTCTGAAACATTTTTGGTAAGATAGGATGGAGGGGGGGTGGTGGGCATGGCTTTGCAACAGACAGGCCAAAGGACTCATTAAGAACTAATTGAATCCATTAACTTTTTTTAGTTTGTTTAATGAAGTTGGAGACAGGATGCCTCCATTTTGAAGCAACTTCTCCCCTGTGGCCTTTTATAGAAATTAATTACTGAAATGTGGATATTGTTAGCCAGGTCAACGTTTAATAATAATTTCCCGCAAGATGGTGATGGTGAACTGCCTCCTTGAACTGCTGCAGTGCATACATTGTTATTAAGGAGAGTGTTATTAAGTGTTATTAAGAACAGAGTTCCAATATTTTGCTGTAATCACAGAGAGGGAATTACAATATAGCACTAAGTCAGTCTTGAAGAGGAACTTGCAGATGCTGCTGTTCCAATGTATCTGCTGACCTTGTCCTAAGTGGTAGAGATCATGGGTTTGAAGTTGCTGTTCACGGAGCCTCGGTGAGCTGCTACAGTGCCTCTTGTAAATGGTGCATAGTGCTGTGCAATGGTGGAGAGAGTAGATGCTGAAGGTTGCGCAGATGGTGTCAAACAATCAGTTTTGTTCTGGATGGATGCAAGCATCTTGAGTGCTGTTGAAGCTGCACTCATCCAGGCAAATGGGGAGTATTCCGTCACACTCCTGACTTTGTACCTTGTCGATGGTGGATAGGCCTTGGGGAACCAGGAGTTGAGGTGCTCACCACAACATTCCCAGCTTCTGACGTGTTGTGTCCTTCAAGCCTGAAGATCTCCGAATTGCCCTTGACCTTCAAAAGAGCACACCCTATTCCGAATTGAGCTGCAAGCCCATCGTCTGGCCAATGAAGACCCGCCCACATGAAACATTTTGGCCAGTGACTGACCCTTCCAAGGCATTTCTCTTTCCCACCCCAAATGCAAGCTTCTGTCCAAATGCCGTGCTTTCAACCCATCTTGACAGGGAGTGGAGACCAGTTTTCAGTCTGGAAGAAGGTATTGTGGGGTTTGCAGGTGAACAAACTACTGACTGCGCTTCTCTTGATCTTTATTAATGAGCTAGATTTGGATGTGCAGAGCATTATTTCCAAATATGCAAATTACACCAAACCTAGACTGTGGAATGGATAGTGATACACTTCAAGTGGGCATAGACTGGTGAAATGGGCAGAAATGTCATACAGAGAACTGTGAAATGAATCTTTCGGTACCAGACAGAAGAAGCAACATAACGTAAAGGGTACAATTCTATTGGGAAATTGCTTCTTTTTCCAACGATTCTATGAAGGTCGCATTTCTGCAGCTAGTGGTTGGGACCTGCAGTGCACTTCATCATTGGTCTGCCACTACCATGAGCCTTGGAAACATGAGCAAAATGACCTCCAACTCTGCTGTAACTATTCGTTCACTCTGAAATGTGGGAAACCAGTTTGATTCCTGGATTTACTACAGTGTCCAATAATGGGTAGATACAGACACACCTGAAACCACAGGGAAAGCTTGTTACTGCCACCTACAGGAATTGCCTAATGGACTACAGGTAACTCATTTTGCAGGAAAACAGTTTTTCCCTCCCTCACTCATCCACTCTGCTCTCTCAAATGTTTCCTGCTTTTAGTTTCTATGTATTTCTCTATTGTTTTCTCTTCATCTTTGATACTCACATTTTCCTATGTGCATTTTATTTGAATAACTAAGACTCTAGCCCTTTCTACACTCTCTCGCTTTCCATCTGCCTCCTCCACTCTCTTCTCTTTCTGTGTCTTCCTACTGTACTACCATCCAGCTAACATTCCATTCCATCTGTCTCTCAGTTTCTGCTTCAGTCCCCAGCAGGAATTTGTACCCCTGCCAAAATAATCTCTGTTTGTCAAAGGTTACAAGCTCTTGCTGAAGCATTTCTTGCAGTACATTATCTAAATTAAACATAGACAAAACTTAGATAAAGCAAATGTCATGTTGCAGTGTGGGCAGAAACAGTTTGTCATTGATGGTTCTGTCTTCAGTCCGACTACTCTGTACCAGCCGGTCTGTCCCAGATATTCACAAATTGTCACCGTCTGCCCAATGAGCTGACGGTGTATTTCAGACAAGTCCTTCCATTGCCCTACCTCCTTTACTGCAGATTCCAAATGCAATGAAAAAAGCTGTAACCAGAAAGACTGCAGAATGGGGAAAAGCAATATTGCTAGCATGCTTTTATAAGCTGGTAGATGAATAATCAAGGATAGAGAGGGCATTTCTGTACGAACTGGAAGAGTGATTAGTGGAGGAGCAATGGGATGATATTTAAGATGGTGTCTGTTTAAACACAGCTGTGTACTAATGACCAGCTCCATAGTTTCATTGTCCCACTTGTTTCCTATACACCTTATCCACACCATCCACCATCTCTCTCAAATCCACCTCCCAACCAAATCACCATATCTTTCAATCCTACCTGCCCACCATCTTCCCATATTCAATACCTATCCACCTTCTTATATCCCTTATCTCTACTTGGTTCAACCCATGTTCCTCAATCACACTTACTTGCCTTCTCAACACACACCTTGATCTAACATCCTTCAATGTCAGGTCACTGCCTCTTCAATTCATCTCGCTTTCCTCTCCATGTTCTTCAAATCTTTTTCCCAAGAACACCACAACGCAATCAGGAAAAAGCTACAGGGCTCCTAGAGTCTGCTCCGCCATTTAATATGATCATAGTGAATCATACGCTTCGACTTCAGCTTCCTGCCTGCTCCTCATACCGCTTGACTGACTGAGTGCAAACGTCTGTCTATCTCTACCATAAGTATATTTGATGATGGTGTAACCGCAACTATCTGGGCTGGAGAATGCCAAGGATTCATAACCCTGTTATTTCTCTTCTTTCTGAGTCCCCTTCACTTGAAGCTGAGTCCCCTTCACTAAATGATTGATCCCCTTCACTTGAAGCTCTGTTATTCGACATTCCCCAGCCAGAGCAACAATATCTCAGTATCTATCCTTCAAAATCCAAAATATTTCAGTGAGATCACCTCTCATTCTTCTCAATATCAAGCCCCCAGTTTGCCTTCTCATTCCAGTGAAATTTTACTGCACTGCCCCCATTAGAAGTCTATCCTTTCTTAAATAGAGAGACCAAAATCACACACAGTATTTGGAAATTCCAAACTCATTCTTACAGCTTCTGAATTTTTAAAGAGTCTGCTGAAGGTAAGGACCATCCAGAAGATTAAGATGCTTGGGATCCATTGTGACTTGGCCGCTTGGATGCAGAATTAACTTGCCAGTTGACAGCAGAAGGTAGTGGTGGAAGGGTGTTTTTTTAGGCTGGAGGTCTGTGACTGGTCATGTTCCACAGAGATCCATTCCAGAACCTCTGCTGGTTGTGATACATATAAATGGGTTGGATGAAAACATAGATGGGTGGGTTAGTAAGTCTGCAGACAACACAAAGATCGGTGAAGTTGTGGATACTACAGAAGGTTGTCAAAGAATACAGCAGGATATAGATCAGTTGCAGATATGGGCGGAGAAATGGCAGATGGAGTTTAATCCGGGTAAGTGAGAGGTGCTGCACTTTGGGGGTTCAAATGTTAAGGAAAAGACCCTAAACAGCATTGATGTAAAGAGTGATCTTGTAGTTCAAGTCCATAGCTCAGTGAAAGTGGCCACACAACTGGATAGAGTGGTAAAGAGGACATATGACATGCTTGCTTTTATTGGTCGAGGCATTGTGTACAAGAGTCCAGATGTCATGTTGCAGCTTTATAATTTTGGCGAGGCCACACTTGCATTCAATTCTGGTCACCACATTACGGGAAGAATGTGGAACTTTTGGAAAGGGTGCAGAAGACATTTACCAAGACGCTGCCTCGATTAGAGGGTATAAGCTTGAAGGAGATACTAGAAAAACCCAGATTGTTTTCTCTGGAGCAGTGGAGGCGGAGGGTAGACTTGATAGAAGTCTATAAAATTATGAGATGCATAGATAGGGTTGATAATCAGAATCTTTTTCCCAGCGTTGGAATGTCTAAAACCAGGGGGCATGCATTTAAGGTGAGAGGGGGCAAGTTCAAAGGAGACATGAGGGGCAAGCTTTTTGCACTGAGCGTGGGTAGGGGTCTGGAACACGCTGTCGGGGTGATGTTGGAGGCAGATATGACAGGGGTATTAAAGAGACTTTTAGATGGAAACATGAATATGCAAGAAATAGAGGGATATGGATCAAGAGCAGGCAGAAGGGATTAGTTGAATTTGGCATCATGTTCAAATATTCGTTGTGGGCTGAAGGGCCTGTTCCTGTGCTGTACTGTTCTATGTTCTATGGTACAGGTTGCAAGCTTGCACCTAGTGTGCCTGGGCTGGCTGACTTCATCCTGGAGTCTGGCATGTCCTAGTCCTTTACAATCTTCGTGGAGTTGGACTAGGTTTCTAAAGGCTAGTGGTACACAACACGTCAGGGACTGCCTGTATTAGTGTAGCTGAGGAAACGTCCTCTCGTGTGGAAGCATGCCTTTAGAACAGATCAGCTCTGTGGCTGCAGTCTGAATTTCCTCTGGGGTTGACTTGGCTGTCACCTGTGTTTCAGGCTTGGAGATCACATCTCCAAGGCAGGCCCACAAAGCCAGGACTCTCCTCAAATCCCATCACCTGCCTCAAGGATGAAAGCCCAGGCTCCAGCATCCAGTTCTAGTCACCATGTTCAGAAAGAGACGCGGACGTGCAGGACGGATTGACCAGAGTAGTTCCAGTGAGGGGGAAAATTTTAGTTTGCAGAAGAAAAGGTTGCTCTCCCTGAAGCAGAGGAGATTTGATACAGGTGTCAAAGATTCTGGCAAGTCTGGATAAGATAGACAAGAAGAAATTGTCCCCCTTTGCTGGTGACAGAAGGAGTAGGGGACACAGATTTAAGATTTTGGGTAAATGACGCGGGAGAGACCTGAGGATGAATGTTTTCACACAAAGAGCAGAAATTGGTACCCACAAAGGCATATGAGACCCAAGAGGAAATTGGAGGGACACTTGAAGGAAGTTAGTTTGCAGAGTTAGAGAAATATAGCAAGGGAATCACACTGACTGAGCTGCTCTACAGGGAGCCAGCACAGACTTGGTGGGCTGAATAGCCTCCTTCAGTGCTGTAAACAATCCTATCTATAACACACCTCTTCCCTCAATCTCACCTTCTCCCTCATATCACTCAAACTCATTACCCACCTCTTCCAACTATAATTTGTCAAACCTGCAGACTGCCAGCTGGAGAAATTGTTCAATGCAGAGGATTATTCCCCACACTGAATGAGCAGGCCTCAAATCAGCAAGTGTACACTTAACGGCACCTCATAAATCTGTAAAGCAATCCATGGGAATCAATATTTTTCATTAAGGCCGTGCAAGAGTTGACTATTATCAGGAGAAATCTGTTTAAGTTGACAAGGTGATGAAGTTATTTAGTTCAAGAGCTGGTGATGTGGAGAGGTAATAAAGAGAGGTACAGAAAGATAAAGATGCGTGCTCTTGATACAAAAAGAGGAAATGTTGAGCCCTTTCACTCATCTCTCCTACTATTAGGGAGATTAGGTTAAGTTGCTGAGGTGCCCAGTCACTGATTTGATCAATTGAAAATGATCAAAGAAGAATTTGGTACTTTCAGGGACCTCAGTGTAATCATCATCTCATTTCAGTACCGTGAATGATGTGTTTCCCAACCATTAAATGGTCCTTATCTTGGCGGCAGAAAAACTCTTGTACAATACAGACAGAATAAAATGATTCACTCTCATCTGGTACAGTACGCATACACTGTGTATATCCCAGTGTCAGCTCTGAGTTTGAGTTATAGACATGGAATGGAATAAATTGATCCTGCTTTCTCCTGGAAATTTTCCACCCCCCAGGATTTATAATGAAATAAAACTCCAAGATTGTGTGCATGAAGGTGGATGAAGGCAGCCTGACACTCATCTAACATCCTAAACATCCTCTTCCTCCACCACCATCACACCATGACAACGATGGTTACTATTTATGATATGAAGGGCAGCAACTTTGCATTCTTATTCAGCTACGTGTTTTGGGTTTGCCAGTTTGGACAGCATTTACTTCCTGTTACTAATTGCCCAGAGGCCAGGTAAGAATCATCCACATTGCTGTGGATCTGGAATCCCATGTTGGCCAGACCAGGTAATGAAGGCAGATTTTCTTCCCTAAAAGGGACCATTGTGAACCAGATGGGTTTTCATGACAATCAGCAGTGGCTGCATAGTCACCATTAGACCAGCTTTTAATTCCAGATTCAAATTTCACCGTCTGCTGTGGTGGGACTTAAACCCACGTTCCCCAGATCATTAGTCTTGTTTCTCTTGTTTACTCAACTAGTGACATTGCCACTATACTACTTACCAAGCTTCCTTCAACATCACTTTCCAATCCCAAGCTTCTAACTAGAAGGACAATGGAACAGCAATACTAATACCTGCAAGCCATGCACCATTCTGACATCAAAGCTATATCACCATTATCACTGTGTCAAATCTACTTATTTATGATAAATAGTCACTCTTGTTAAGTACTGAAACCTAATCTGTGTTTTCCATCAGCCTGGGTCTAAAGGACAGATTGATTGAGGAAATTTTATGTACTTTAAAAAATCTTTAATTTTTGTGACAATCCCGTAAATACTGGGCGTGTTGTTCAGCACAGGATCCCAATGAGGGATACTAAGGCATACCCATCACCTTTTCAAGGGCAGTTAGGGATGAACAACACTGCTCACTTTCATGAAAGAACTTACTCTAAATGCGTTTGTGTGTGCATTCGTGTGAGTGTGAACACATGTGTGAGCATGTGCACATGTATGTTCAGTACCCACTCAATGAGGATAGGCTGAGGGTCCATGATGTTGCTGTCACGTTTTGCCTGGGACCACACAGCTCTTTATGGCAGATACTAGAGGTGCCCATGGGCCCATCCCCAATGAGAGCTGGAATCATCAGGAAGAAGCACAGGAACTGACAGGGGACATTTACTCTTTATTATTGATTCTTCTTCACATAAAGGTTTTCGATTAACCAGATTTGGGCATGATAAGTGTCATAAATGTTTCTCAATTCTAACAACATGTATTTACAACAATGAGGGTATCGTCACAGATAACTGCTCCATGAATTTTAACGCGAGTGAGGTTAACATGCACTGAGTGTTTTCTACGCTTCCCGCAATATTTCAGCATCGACTGCACTCAGTACCCAATTCTTACTGATAGCTCAGTAATGTAGCAATGTGGATTAAATTAGAATATAAACTGCAAGACAAGTTCATCATTTTAACACCCATGTTACGAACCGACTTTACATATTCAGAGAGTGTCAGGATTATTGAGATTGTTTAGCTGCGCTCAGGCGATTGGATTACCCAGTACTCTCTCTCTCACTATTTTCTACTGTACACCCACACCATTACATCAAGTTCGAAAACTGAGCCATCCCAATCTATAAATCCTTCAACTCTGAATATATACTCGTAAACTGGGTTTGATACATATGAAGTGATATTAATTTGATGAAGGTGCAAGTCCTGAATAATGTCAGAATAGAAGCAATAGCAGAGGCAGGAAAATATTACTCTGCACTAAACCAAGACACTACATGTTCACCATGTAGGAGCAAATTACTGCAGATGCTGGAATCTGTACTGGAAACAATAAATGCTGGAGATCATAGAGAGTCAGACAGCATCTATGGAGAGCTGAAGAGTCATCCAGACTCAAAAAGCTAGCTTACTGTCTCTCCATGGATGCTATCTGACTCGCTGTGATCTCCAGCATTTGTTGTTTTCACTACATATTCTCTAAACTGACTTCTCCATTTCCAATCCTTCAGTAATCCTTGTTGCATATTTTCTATCTCAGATCTATGCAGAGATTGCTTTAATTTCAATGTGTGTTCCAGGAATTTATTCATAAGAGTTTTATAAATGTTTTAACATGACCAGTCCATGCTTCCAGCTGCTGCTTTTAGCTCTGTCTACTTTTCCCTTGAGTCTTGGCCTAAACTTAATCAGTCAAGCATAGTGAGCATCAGTAGTAAACAGACTCAGATAATCGAATATAGAATAACTAAATAGATTTTGATAGTTTGTGGTAGCTACACTGAAATACAAGAATTTGAGGTCATACTTCCGTGAGATCAACATAATAAGGCAAATGTTCAACATCAGAGTTGCTCATCGGGAAAGGAAATGTATCCACATCATCAATATCGTGGAGTTGTACAGCATCCTGGTCTGCTCATTAACAAGTGCCTTGTATTCCATTCCACTTTATGTGGCCCTGATAAAGATGGAAACCCTTGCAGTGCAGAGGTAGTGTCCCTGTCTCTGGACGAGGAGACAAAAGTTCAAAGGTATGTCATAACATCTCTGAACAAATTGGTTAGAAAATAACTCCAAATAGAGATGTTACAAGTTTGTGATTGTAATTTGGCTGTTTGATATCAACCCAATCTTCACCTTCAAATCAATTTATTCGGCATCTGTTGACTTGCCAAAGGTATGCTTTGGCTTTATCTTGGCACAATGCCTTAAAATGTCCTATAATGTCTTCAACTCTCAGTTCCAGCTTGTTAACTTGTTCATCATCGAGGCATAACCAATCCAGCTAGGAGAAAGTGAGGACTGCAGATGCTGGAGATCAGAGCTGAAAATGTGTTGCTGGAAAAGCGCAGCAGGTCAGGCAGCATCCAAGGAGCAGGCAAATCGACGTTTTGGGCATGAGCCCTTCCTCATTCCTGAAGAAGGGCTCATGCCCGAAACGTCGATTCTCCTGCTCCTTGGATGCTGCCTGACCTGCTGCGCTTTTCCAGCAATACATAACCAATCCAGCACAGTGAATATCACTAATAAATAGACACCTCTTCAAACACAGAACAATTCAATATTACATCTCTCCCTCCATCTTCTCTCCACCAATAATGTCTCACTATGTTTCCTCTCCAACATTAGTGTCATACAGTGTACTTTTCTCCTTTTCTAAACCCTTGCTGTCTCACTCTACCCACTTCGAGTCTCTCACTAAACTTTGAGTCTCTCACTAAACTTCTCCCTCCATCTCTAATTCCTCTCTGCCTCTATTTGCACAATCTTTTTCCCCCAAAATGATTAGAAATGTGTGCAAACTACATCATAAATGGAAAATTTACTAAAACAGTATCCAGAGAAGTCTCCGAACTTTTCTTAAACCAGATACTTAAGCACATAATCTAAGTTGGTGTTTCAATATTGGAACATGAGGAACATGAGGAGCTCATTAACCTGCTTTCAGTCAGAACATGACTGATCTTAGCTCAAGCCATTCTTCCACCATTCTCTTAATAACCCTTTCCCAAAAAGGGAACTCACCATACCGCGTGTGAAATAGTGTTTCCTGATTTTATCCTTTACGGCCTCATTCCTAATTTAAGGATATGATCTTTTCTTGGTTCCCATGCTTGAGAAAATAGTTTCTTTGTCTCAACCTATCGAACCCTCGACATTCTAGGCACCTCATTCAGATCACCCTTCAGTCTGCTGCACACAAAAGATAACAAGACACGTTCATGCAACCTCGCCTCATAATTTAACTCTCAAAGTGCAGGTACCACTCCCTCTCAACAATAAGGGGCATTTGCACTGGTGGACATGGGGTATTTGGAGTGAAGGATTGAATCAAAGCCCTATCTACTCTCAGTTAATTGGAAAAGATCCCTCGGTACGATTGAAAGATAGCAGGGAAACCAGCGGTAACAGTAGGTTTGCTGTCTCATTATAACCATACTATTACATCAATAGGTAACAAAGGAGTGTTCAATAGATGGCAAAGGTGCAACCCTCAAATGTTTGCCACTGCCAGGGCCCAGTGCTCACTGTGAATTGAAATGCCAACACACCCAACCTGTGTTTTCCCATTCATGCCCCATTCAAATTTAACTCTTGACTGATGCCAAGAGAGGGCAGCCTGTCACATCAATGGCCCCTGTGCGTTTCCATGCTATTCTAAGACACAGGATTGCACTAGTGAACCTAATCTTGTTCTTGTGTGCACTGTCCAACGGTATTTGGTAATCAGGTGTAGGATTCCCAATGAGTGTCCCACCCCACCCCAACCTCCTCAACCCACACACATGCTTCCCTGCCCATTCTCCCACCCCGGACCCTTCTCAAGTTGCTGAGCTCAGGGCAAAGATTGAAAACTTTCTGTTCCTGAAATTTGTCTCAGGTTGGTAAGAAACTTTGGAGAAACAGAAACAGAAGGTGTGGATAATTATGGGAAACACAACTGCTGAGGTGACATTTACTCTTTTCTTCAAAATGGAAGTGAAGGGAATGACTGGTCTGTGTTCACTGGTTTTCCATTTCTACCTGACTCCTTTGGTGGAATGGACTCAGTAGATCATTTATCAGAACTCTTTTAGCTAAGGTTCAAGATCTTGCTTGGAAGGCGATGACGATTAAGAGTCTCACAATTCAGTTATCAATTCATTATTTAATTTCCTTCGAGAATCAAACAAACTCTGTGGATGAAATATTGAGGCATCACAGAGAGATTTCGTGCTGGGAGAGTCTCACTAAAGATCACAGATCAGCAGCAAGATCTTTTGGTTAATATAGTCCGCAATCATTGACTGTATAAACTTTTCCTGTATCCTCTTTCTAAGGATATAAAATGAGTGAAACATTGCCCATTGACTTTGATGCATTTACCACCCAGTGTGCAGCCACAAAGCACCCATGAGACTTTGCCAAATTTGGAAAGAATAGGCAAAAACATCAGAGTCATTAGAAGGTAGACCGGGTTTCAAAACCTTGCATGCTGTTGTAGGAAAGTTAGGCTGAGGGAGGAATTCCACAGTTGGAGATTTGAGAAGGTACAACTTGGAGATCAGGCTTGGAGTCATCATTTTAATACACAAAGGATGCAAAGGGAAGCAGAATGACAAAACGTCTGCAACTCAGGATCTGTCTTTGTGTAATGCCATTCCAAACATTGAACATCTCAAAGCATTTCCAGCCACTGAAGTACTTTTGAAATGTAGTAAATGTTTCAGCACAAGAAATGGAACAACCAATTTGGCCTCAGTACGTTCCAGCAAATAACAATAAGGTAAAAGTCAGATTTTTTTTTTTGTGATGCTGATTGAAGGGTAAATAGTGGCCAGGAATTTGGGGATGGCTTCCCCGCTCTTCCCCAAAATGGACCAAGCGGTCTTTACATCCACCTGCGGCTGCAGCCAGAGCCCGTTAAATGTCTCACCTGAAAGACAGAAGAATATCGAGGGAACTAAGAGCCCAGCATGGGGGAGTAGCAAAGGCTACAAGTAATCAGTCACTGAGGACCTGTCACTGATGAGTCTAGTGGAGGATGCGGTGAATCAACACCCAGCAGTGTCAGAAAACAAACCACCCTGCAGGAAAACCGAAGACTTTCAACATGTCCAGCATAATGGGAGAATACGATAAAGCAAAATCCAGGTCAATAAGCATTCACATCAATTAATAAATTATTTGCATCTGAGCTATGCTTGCCTCACTTCATCTGAGTGAGAACATGTGACGTTCACAGAACATTCAGAACATCTGCATTCATACTGCACGAGCCCCAAGCACACACTTCACGCTGTGCTTCCAGCCTCTCCAGATGTTCTGAGGTTTATTTTTGTCAATATTTTCATTCTCAGCTTTATCTTTCTTCCTGAGATGCCCTGACTGCTTTGATTGGGCTTCCTTTCCATGTGTGGAGACTGACCTTCTCCAAGGCTTCACTCAATCTTTTTCCGATCGCACTCGGCTGCAAGGAACTCTGGCTAGCTTGGATTTGACCTGAGATCAGGAGCATTTTGGACAGCAGCAACACCAGCACCAGGAGCCCACTGGTCACAGACTGTAGGTCCAGAGGAGGCCAGGGAGCTGCACAGAGAGAGGTGGGGCAGCAGAGAGAGGTGAAGGGTCAGCAGAGAGAAGTTAAGGGTCAGCAGAGAGGGGATTAGCAGAGAGAGGTTAAGGGTCAGCAGAAAGGGGGCTAGCAGAGAGAGGTGAATGGTCAGCAAAGAGGGGGTCAGCAGAGAGGGGAAGGGTCAACAGAGAGAGGTTTAGAGTCAGCAGAGAGTAGGTTAGCAGAGAGAGGTTAAGGGTCAGCAGAGAATAGGTTAGTAGAGGGGG
>NC_057730.1:31618372-31621468 GCF_004010195.1 Chiloscyllium plagiosum
AGGGTCAACAGATAGAGGTTAAGGGTCAGCAGAGAGGAGGTTAGCAGAGAGAGGTTAAGGGTTAGCAGAGAATAGATTAGCAGAGAGGGGAAGGGTCAGCAGTGAGTAGGTTAGCAGAGAGAGGTTAAGAGTCTGGAGGGGAGATGAGGGGTGTTGGGGGAAGCGAAATGTGTCCGTGGCAATGAGGGGTGTTCTGGGGAGAGGTGTACCTCAGAGGAAACACTGTCTGTCACATTGGATCTAGTGGCAGAAGCAATGTCTGAGGGAACTCAGGACGGTACAGCTGATGGTGGGAGCTGCCTGCAGGATTCCTTGCTGGATTTGATGGCTACATATTAACAATAGCTGTCCAGGTGCCCTCAGTTTTCTTGCCATTGGGTCACTCCACACCTCTGCTGAAGTTATGTCCACCAGCTCACAGTCAACGGCTCAGAGAAGCATAAGACCAGTCACTGATGGGGTTTGATTGACAGGTTCAGGCATTGTGGTCAAAAAGTGTAGCACTGGAAAAGCACAGCAAGTCAGGCAGCATCCGAGGAGCAGGAGAGTCAACATTTCAGTCATAAGATCTTCATTAGGAATGAGTATGAGGTGGAGGTGGGTGGATGGGGTCGAAGAGAGTGGGGGTGGGACTGGAGGGAAGGTCGCTGGGGAGGCGATAGGCAGCTGCAGGTGGGGGTAAAGGTGATAGATCGGAGGGGAGGGTGGAGCGGATAGGTGGGGAGGACGATGGACAGGTCATGAGGGTGTTGCTGAGTTGGAAGGTTGGAACTGGGGTAAGGTGGGGGGAGGGGAGATGAGGAAACTGGTGAAGTCGGCGTTAATGCCATGTGGTTGGACGGTCCCAAGGCAGAAGATGAGGCGTTCTTCCTCCAATTGTCGGGTGGCTTGGATTTGGTGGTGGAGGCAGCCCAGATCTAGAATGTCCTTGGCAGAGTGAGAGGGGGAGTTGAAGTAGTTGGTCACAGAACAGTGGGTTGTTTGGTGCGTGTGTCCCAGAGAGGTTCTCTGAAATGTTCAGTGAGTTGCCGTCACCTCTCCCCAATATAGAGGAGACCACGTCGAGAGCAATGGACACATGAGATGAGATGCTTGGATGTGCACGAAAATCTCTGCTAGATGTGGAAGGATCCTTTGGGGCCTTGGGACGAGGTGTGAGTGTAGGTTTTATACCTCTTGCTGTGGCAGGGGAAGGTGCCGGAAGTGCAAGATGGGTTAATGAGGGGCGTGGAACGAGCAAGGGAGTTATGGAGGGAATGGTCTCTGCAGAATGCTGATAATGGTGGGGAGGGAAATGTATCCCTGGTGGTGGGGTCTGACTGTATGTGGGGAAATTAAAATTAGAATCCCTACAGTGTGGAATCCCAACAAGTCCACACCAACCCTCCAAAGAGTAACCCACCCCTACCCTATATTTACCCCTGACTAATAACCAACACAATAGGCAATTTAGCATGGCCAATTCACCTAGCCTACACATATTTGGACTGTGGGAGGAAACCGGAGCACCCGGAGGAAACCCACGCAGACACAGGGAGAACGTGCAAACTCCATACAGACAGTATCCGAAGGCTGGAATTGAACCCGGGTCCCTGGTGCTGTGAGGCAGCAGTGCTAACCACTGAGCCGCTGTGCTGCCCACAAATGGCGAAGGATGATACGTTGTATCCGGAGACTAGTGGGCGGAAGGTGAGGACCAGTGGGGTTCTATCCTTGTTGCACTTGGAGTGGTGGGGTTCATGGGTGGAGGTACAGGAAGTGAAGGAGATGGGCTGGATGGCATTGTTGATCACGTGGGAGGGAAAATTGTGGCCCTTGAAACAGGAGGCCATGTGGGATCTTCGAGAGTGGAATTGCTCCTCCTGGGAGCAGATACGGCAGAGGTGGAGGAATTGGGAGTAAGGGATTGTGCTTTTACAGGAAGGGATTAGGTGAGGCGTAGTCCAGGTAGCTATGGAAATCGATGGGGTCAAAACAGATCCCGTGTTGAGTCGGTCACTGGAGATAGAGACAATTGGATTGGCTGAACTGGTCCTCATCCTCAACAACTTCTCCTGCTCGTCGGAGGGCCTGACCTGCTGTGCGTTTCCAGCACCACATTTTTCGACTCTGATCTCCAGCAATCCTCAGTTTATCCTAGGTCTGGCCATTGTGACCATTTCACCTGTGATGAGGTTAATCTGAATGTGCATCTAGACAGGGCCATTGGCTGCTCGCACATGTTAATCTGCACACAGCATCATACAGGAGCCACAAACGTTTCCATTTCATCAAAATAAAGCTGATCACAGCCATAAAAATATCATTTTACAATCATGGTATTCCTGATGCTTTCCTCCTGCAACAGTCCAGACTCCCTAATGTCGACAGACCTGCAGTACACTGTGGGTGGCTGCTAGGAAACCCAAGGGATGCCCTTTCTATGAAGGCACCAATCAGAACCCCATCAATGATACCAAAAAAACACAAGAGTGAATGACTACCGGACGTGTAATCAAACAAGCCACGAGGAGGATGGTGATGTTTTTCAAAGTTAAAAATCACAACACCAGGTTATAGTCCAACAGGTTTAATTAGAAGCACACGAGCTTTTGGAGTGTCGCTCCTTCATCAGGTGGTAGTGGAGGGCTCAATCCTAACACAGAATTTATAGCAAAAATTTACAGTGTGATGTAACTGAAATTATACATTGAAAAATTGATTGTCTGTTAAGCCTTTCATCCGTTAGAATACAGTGATAGTTTCACTTGTTTCATGTGTAAATCACACAACCTTTTTTTAAAAAGTTGCATTCTCAGGTTAGCTGTTAACAATGGTGATAGCTAGACAATATGTTGAAGGTGTTAGCCCCCTGTGTTCTCTGTCTATGCCATGATGTTTAGATTGATTCTAATCTAAAAAGTGAGATAAGCGAAGATCGTATGAGGAAAGACTGAGACACTTGGGGCTGTTTTCATTAGAGAAAAGAAGGTTTAGGGGTGACTTGATTGAGGTGTACAAGATGATTAGGGGGTTAGATAGGGTGGACAGTGTGAACCTTTTCCGGCGTATGGAGTGGGGTATTACAAGGGGGCATAGCTTAAAATTAAGGGGGGG
>NC_057730.1:31622075-31632442 GCF_004010195.1 Chiloscyllium plagiosum
CCCGAGAAGCAACTTTTTTAAAAAAAGGTTTTGTGATTTACACATGAAAGAAGTGAAACTATCACTGTATTCTAACAGATGAAAGGCTTAACAGACAATCAATTTTTCAATGTATAATTTCAGTTACATCACACTGTAAATTTTTGCTATAAATTCTGTGCGTTAGGATGAAGGAGCGATGCTCCGAAAGCTAGTGTGCTTTCAATTAAACCTGTTGGACTATAACCTGGTGTTGTGTGATTTTTAACTTTGTACACCCCAGTCCAACACCAGCATCTCCGAATCGTAATGTTCTTCAAGTGCCCGAGCAGTTCTGATGATCAACATGCACCAGCCTGAGTAGTCTCCAGAATGGCCTATTGAACAGCAGGAAGGCGTGGGCCTACAAGAGTAGCAAGAACTCAAACCATCTGCAGAAGGCTGTGAGCAGCAGGAAGAAGGTAACACTGAAAATGCAGCATCAGCTGCTCACATTGTTACCGGAATGTCCTCATTAGTGCAAGGTTCACTTCAGTGGTATTGCTGGATCGAGGTCTGCATTATTCTTCCCATCCGTTAACGTGTTGAGCTGGATGCAGACGATGGATCCCATGAGCTACTGATGAATAGGAAACTCCTTCAGGCGCAGCAGAGAATGTGTGATACGTGACAAAAATGGGCAAGATGGGGGAGTAAAGTAAACCAATCAAATTCATGGTTTTATCAGAGAATAAGGATTATTCTCTAATACATATGCATCTATATGTATATCCTTGTGCTGCCACAACGATCTATAATAAACCAAAGGTCTGAAGAGGAGTTGCTGGACTTGAAACCTGAACTCTGCTTTCACTCCACAGATGCAGCAAGACCTGCTGAGTTTCTCCAGCATTTTCTGTTGTTGCTTGTCACAACAGTCAACTCTTCCTTTTACTATTGCTCCTATGTCTTGTTCAAATCCTGTTCAGAGGTAGAGGCAGCTTCTCTGATCCCTGAGTACTGAGATGATCCTGGCTAATGTCCTCTGGGTTCTGGAGATTAACAGGGTCCCATCAGATTTTGCCCTGCCTGGACCTACCCAGGGGCAGACTTGACAATGGAGGCAAAAAGCAGGAGAAGTAGAGGTATGCTGAGACCAGTTGCCAGTTCCATCTCTCTCATAGTTATTCTTCCCAGTTTCTTCCTGTGTATTGTAAAGTCAAAGCTGATGTAGCTTACAACCTATTTAAGACGGCAGGTACTTCCAGAATCTGAATGGCCATGAGCAAGGTGTACAAGTGATAGCCGTGTTGGATGGTCCACAGTGCTGGTTATTCTAACTGTGCCAGAAAACACCAGTTCATGCTTGCTTGAGGAAGACTGTTCCATTCTCCCTGCAGTCATCACCACCCATGGGTGCTTGGGAGGCTTGTCAGTGTTTCACACATTCCCTGCTGTGCCTGAAGGAGTTTCCTATTCAACAGGAGCTGATGGGATCCAGCTGTACAGCGCTCAGAGAGGCCCGGGCCGTCTGTTACAGATTATCTCCAGCCGTCTCTATCTCCACCTTGGTTCTTGCTCACTTGTGAAGTGTGAATCACAAACTGGCTGTCACCCTGGCCTCTGGGGAAGATGCTTCTCTGCATTAGATGAAAGGAGCAAAGGTGTAGTAAAGGAATTTGCAAACAACACCAAGATGAGTAGGAAAGTGTATTGTGAAGAGGACATTCAGAGGCTGCAGATGGATAGAACAGTCGAGTTAGAAGGAAAATGTCTGGAGATTGTGGAAAAAGTGGGAAAATGCAACATTGCTCACTTTAGCCAGAAGAAGAACGAACAATATTACTTTAAATGAACACAGAAATCAGATGTGAAGAAGGATTTAGTTGTTCCAGTGAACAAATTACTGCACAACATCTTAGTGTGCAAGTCATGCATCATGTCATGAAAAAGGCTAATGGGAAGCTATCCTTTATTACAAGTAGAATTGAACATAAATGTGATGATATTAGGGGATCTTGTGGTGCAATGGTAGTGTTTTTGCCTCTGAATTGTCGATTCCCCTGCTCCTCAGATACTGCCTGACCTGCTGTGCTTTTCCAGCACCACACTCTGAACTCTGATACCTGGAGCGAGTGGGTTGGCGTTTGGGGAAGTTTGGACAGGCTGGGCTTGTTTCCTCTGGACGTTACGAGAGCCTGGGGTGACTTGATTGAAGTGAAGATCCTAAATAGTCTTGACAAGGTTCGACATGGGAAGAACATTTCCACACGTGGGTCAGTGCAGAAGTAAGGGGCACCGTTTCAAAATTAGGGCTTTCCCTTTCAGGACAGAGATGAGGAGAATTATTTTTTTCTCTCTCAGAGAGTTGAGTGATTTTGGAACCCTGCCTGTGATGGCAGGGAAACGGGGTTATTGAATATATTTAAGACAGAGGCAGATGGATTTTTGTTAGGCAGAGGCTTCGAAGATAATGGAGAGTAGATGGCAATGTGGAGTTCTGACCACAAACAGATCAGCCAATAACGTTATTGAATGTCAGAGCAGGCTCAAGGAGTCAAACAATTTACTTCTACTGCTATGTCTTATGTTTGAATGTGAGAATATTCTGAGATTTACAGAGAAAACGCAATTAATTTAGATAACTTCAAAATCGCTGAGGTGAAAATGGGATAAATTGGAATTGAAGATTAGCAGGCAATAATGTAACTGAACAATGGGCTCCCTTTAAAGAAGGAATAGTCCGAGTACAGTCAAGTTAGAGTCTTATGAAGGGAAAGGTGGGGCAAACAAATCTAGAACTCTTTGGAAAATGGCAGATAGAGGGAGCAACCTTATGGAGTCTGCAAGTTTTGACACGCACATAACTGGATAAGACAAAGGTGACTTTGTCTTATCCAGGTGGTGACAAAAGCTCTGAACATATTTGTACATTTCCTATGTGGTATGTTCTGGACTGACCCACAGGAAGAAGTAACCTTTCCACTTCCACCTTATCAAGACCATTCAGTCAAAAATCACCCAACACCAGATTATAGTCCAATAGGTTTAATTGGACGCACACTAGCTTTTGAAGTACTGCTGCTTCATCATGTGATTGTGGAGAATAAGATCGTAAAACACAGAATTTATAGTAAAGGTTTACAGTGTGATGTAAGTGAAATTATACATTGAAAAAGACCTGGATTGTTTGTTAAGGCTCCCACCTTTTAGAATGAACATGTTGGTTTCAGTTTTTTCATATGTAAATTGCAGAACATTTAAAAGTTACATTCTCAAGTGAACATTAACAATTGGTGTCATGTCGGCCCAGATAACGCATTGAAGGTGTGAGCTGTCCTGTGTGGGACTGTCTGTGCCCCAATGTTCAGACTGATTCAAATCTAAAAAAAGGATTTACAGAATCTTACATGGATTCATACAGTTTTTGAGCAACATAAAATGTAACTCTACAAGTACAAATTCACCCCACAAACTTATATGTGGGTGTGCATGTGCTGGGGGGGGCGGGGTATGAGAGTCTGTGAGGGAGTGTGTGCGTGTTTATATGCGTGAGTGTGAGTGTTTAGTGCAATGGGGTCACCTGTAGTGTGACATGAACCCAAGGTCCTAGTTGAGGCCATCCCTATGGGTACCGAACTTGGTAATACTGTGAACTCAGCACCCACGGACCAGTCGAACCGGGAACATTCCTCGTCACACTGGACGTTTCCGCACTCTACACCAGCATCCCCCACAATGACAGCATCGCGGCAACAGCCTCAGTACTCAACACCAACAACTGCCAATCTCCAAACAACGTCCTACAGCTCATCCGCTTTATCCTCTATCACACTGTCTTCACCTTTGACAACCAGTTCTTCATCCAGACACATGGAACAGCCATGGGGACCAAATCTGCTCCCCAATATGCCAACATCTTCATGAACCGATTTAAACAAGACTTTTTCTCTACGCAGGATCTCCAACCAGCATTATACACCAGGTACATTGACGACATTTTCTTCCTCTGGACCCATGGCGAGGAGTCACTGATAAAACTACACAGTGACATCAACAAGTTTCATCCCACCATCAAACTCACCATGGACTACTCTCAACTGTCTGTCTCATTCTTGGACACATGCATCTCCATCAAGGATGGACACCTCAGCACTTACTGCAAACCCACGGATAACCTCACAATGCTACACTTCTCCAACGGAGAAAGTGAGGTCTGCAGATGCTGGAGATCAGAGCTGGAAATGTGTTGCTGGAAAAGCGCAGCAGGTCAGGCAGCATCCAGGGAACAGGAGAATCGACGTTTCGGGCATAAGCCCTTCTTCCTGAAGAAGGGCTTATGCCCGAAACGTTGATTCTCCTGTTCCCTGGATGCTGCCTGACCTGCTGCGCTTTTCCAGCAACACATTTCCAGCTACACTTCTCCAACTTCCACCAGAAACATCTTAAAACAGCCATCCCCTATGGACAAGCCCTATGCAGACACAGGATCTGATTAGATGAGGAGGAATGTTATAGGCATTTGGAAGGACTCCAAGATGCTCAACTCATCAACTGCCAGTTCCGATGTGTCACAGCAAGAAACCGTAATGACCTCCTCAGGAGACGGACACGTGCTGCAACCGAAAGGGTACCCTTCGTTGTTCAGTACTTCCCAGGAGCTGAAAAACTACGCAATGTTCTTTGCAGCCTGCAACACATTAACAATGAGGATGAGCACCTCGCCAAGACCTTCCCCACACCTCCACTGCTCGCCTTTAAACAACCGCCAAACCTCAAACAGATCATTGTTCGTAGCAAACTGCCCGGCTTTCAGGATTAGTGGTGCTGGAACAGCACAGCAGTTCAGGCAGCATCCAAGGAGCAGCGAAATCGACGTTTCGGGCAAAAGCCCTTTTACCTGCATGGCTTTCAGGACAACTCCATACAACCCTGTCACGGTAGGCGCTGCAAGACATGTCAGAGTGTCGATACAGATACCACCATTACGTGTGGGGACACCTCCTACCATGTACGTGGCAGGTACTCATGCGACTCAGCCAACGTTGTCTATCTCATACGCTGCAGGCAAGGATGCCCTGAGGCATGGTACACTGGTGAGACTGAGCAAAGGCTACAGCAACGGATGAATGGGCACCACACAACAATCAACAGACAGGAGTGTTCCCTTCCAGTTGGAGAATACTTCAGGGGTCCGGGACATTTGCCCTCAGGTGACCATCCTCCCAGGTAGACTTCAGGACAGGCATCAAAGAGGTTGAGCAGAGGCTGAGGGCATGGGGAAGGCCTCAACCGGGACCTTGGGTTCATGTCACACTACAGATGACCCCACTGCACTACATGCACACACACACAGACATACAGACACACACACACACACACACACACAGCCATACAGACACACACATACACACACAGACAGATAAACACAGACACCCACCCACAGACAGATACACACACACAGAAACATAGACACTCCTACTGACACACACACTCCTACCGACCCACACACTCATGCAGACCCTCTCTTATGCGCTCACACATACACTCCCACACTCACACGCATACACGCACCCTCTCACAGAAGTATACCCCTTTAACTCACACTCACAACATACACATGCTCTCTCACTCACATATACACACACACACACAGAATTTGTACCTGCAGAATAACATTTTATGTTCCTCAAAACCTGCATGAATCCATGTAAGGTTCTGTAAATCCCTATTCTAGAAATAGAATCAGTCTGAACATTGGGGCACAGACATAGGGCACCTCACACCTTCAATGCATTATCAAGGCCAACAAGGCACTTATTGTTAAAGTTCACTTGAGAATGTAACTTTAAAAAAGTTCTGGGATTTACATATGAAAGAACTGAAACCAATATGGTCATTCTAAAAGATGGGAGACTTAACAGACAATCCAGGTTACATCACACTGTAAACCTTTGCTATACATTCTGTGTCTTATGATCTTATACTCCACAACCACCTGATGAAGGAGCGGTGCTCTGAAAGCCAGTGCTTTCAAATAAATCTGTTGGACTATAACCTGGTGTTGTGTGATTTTTAACTTTGTCCATCCCATTCCAACACTAGCATCTCCAAATCAAGACCATTCAGGATTTTCACTTCCATCAAGTCTCCCCTCACTCTTCTAAACTCCATTGGAAAAGGTCCAACCTGTCAAACTTACTCTCCTAAAGACAGCCCACTCAGTCTATGTACTGATTTAGTAAACTTCCTCTGAACCGGCTCCAAATGTATTTACATACCTCTTTAATTAAGTAGACCAAAATACTCACAAAATACACACAGTGATAATGAAATTTCCTTTGCCCTGGCATATGGCCCAGTTTATATCACAGGAAAATACACCCAGGGAGACAAGGAAAGAAAGGACAGAGAGAGAAATGCAGACAGGGCTGAGGAAAGAGAATGGGAAGTGAAAGAGAAAGAGGCAGAGACAGGGCGAGGCGAGCCAGAACTCAGATAGAAACATGAAACAGGATGAGACAAAGAATGAGAGACAAAAACAGGTGGATTGTGAAGGAGAAGGAAAGTCAGAGAGCAAACAGAGATCGAGAGAGAAGGAGGGAGACAGAGACAAGGAGAGAGCTCTGTCCTGTGGTCTCTCTTTCTCTCTCTCTTTGAAAAAGAAAATAAGCGCCCTCATTTAGTTTTCTTATTTCATTTCTTCTCCAAACATTGAACAGATTGCTGACAGTCAGAACTGGCAATTGTGATGCCCCAAACTCAACTAAATTGGCTCAAAGCGTAAATTAGTTTTGAGAACAGAGAATAGCAAAGTCAGAATTACCCATCAATAATGGAAGGCAGTGTTACCTCAGAGATTGTCAAATATTTCTCCTTCTCACATGCATTATAGATGCAGTTTAGCACATAGTAAGTTTCCTTCATTGAGTCTATTGACTGGATTGCATGCAGCAAAAGCTTTTATGTCCTGCATTTTAACATTCCTCAATTTAAAAAAAACACGAAGCTTTGGTTTCTATTTTTCTCCACTTTCTGCTTTCACTCTTTTGAGAAAACACAAGAAGGTAGCATGGAATTCTTAACATAAATGAGTCATTGCCAATTTCATACAGAGTGGGGAAACCATTAATCAAATCCAAAGACTGAAACTGGGTTACCAACTCTGACTGAGACATAGAGTCATAGAATCATAGAGATGTACAGCATGGAAACAGACCCTTCGGTCCAACCCGTCCATGCCGACCAGATATCCCAACCCAATCTAGTCCCATCTGCCAGCACCCGGCCCATATCCCTCCATACCCTTCCTATTCATATACACATCCAAATGTCCGGAGGTTTCAGTGCATTCAACCACCACATCCAGTCAATTCATTTTATCCTCCCATCTCCCATATTTGAATCACTGAAAAAATGAACATATTAAAGAATATTCAAATAAATACATTAATACGCTTTTAAAGCATCTATTATGTTAACGTTGAGCATTACACCTGAAGACTAATTTTCAGTTCCTGGATCATAGGTTAATACAGAATGGTTAGCAACATGTAGTCCCAAGCTGTGACAACTGTGCAATATACCTTGGTGACTCACATGTAAACCATACGTTTCTTAGATAGACCTGGAAGATCCCATGGCTCTATTTGAAGAACAGTGGGGAATTCTGCCTGGTACCCTGGTTAAGATCAGCCAAGATCACCTCAAGGAAACAGATTATCTGGTCATTATCACATTGCTGTTTTCTGGGAGCTTGCTGTGCACAGATTAGTGACTTCATCCCCTACAGTAGAAGAGAACAGACTTCAAATGTACTTCATTAGCTGTGAAGCATTTGTAGATATCCTGAGGTTATGAAAGATCCTATCTGAGTGCAAGGCTTTTTATTTCCAAAGTTAATCAGTGAGAGTGAACAATACAAACTGACATCCCTTCAGAACCAGCACTGGGGCAACGCCCACTCATCATTTACATCAATGATTTGGACCTGGGAATAGAGGTACAATCACCAAATTTGCTCATGACACCAAACTGAGAGATGTACAGATAAAATGGCGAAGAATTGCAGCAAAACACAGGAAAACGATAACAGTCTTGTGAAGTCAGTTGTCAGTGATAAACAGAGGTCAAATGGGTGAGGTGGTGCGTTTTGGTAAGAAGAATAGAAGGCCACATACTCCTCGGGAAATGAGTGCCGAAGTGTAACATGGGAACAGTGGGTTCTGGGACTGCAGGTTCACAATTATAAAAGTAGCAACACATGTTAATAAGATAACAAAAGACCAAAATTAAAGCTAAATTTCTGGAAGCTTAAAACTGAAAAAAGACAAGCCGCTATATTTTGCACATTAGTTACAGTTCTTTGAATGACTCTGGTCTTCATGTAATAAAAAGAATATAAAGACACTGGAAAAGTTAGAGAAAGATTTATTCGAATGGTACCAGAACTGAGAGGTAATAGCTGTTTGAAAAGATTGAACACATTGTGGCTTTTTTCTCTAGAAATGAGAAGTCAGAGTAATGACCAGATAGAGGTCTTTTAGATTATGAAATGGTTTGAGAGAGTAGACAGACAAAATATTGCCACTTATCAACAAGACTAGAGCTATATAAAACATATAGACGTCACCAATAAATCTAGCAAGGGATTCAGGAGAAAATTATTTGCCAAAGCTCAGTCAGAATTAAGAAGAATTTACTACCACAGGGTATAGTTGAGGTGATCTAAATAGATAAACAAATGAGGGAGATAATATTCACAGAATTAAATAAGGAAAGGTCAGAGGAGGCTCATGTGAAACAATGACTCATTGAGTCAAGTGGTTTCCTTCTTTGTTGTAAATTTCATTGTAATATTTGTAATGTTTAGCTCTGTGGCCTGTTGTTTGTTTTCTATAAATGTAATTATTCTCCCGTCTGTTTCCATGTACCCATGGGTACTGTTCACAGCCTCACTTTCTCCCGAAGGATGAATCTCTACTTAATGCTTTTCTGAATCTTTACTCTGAAAATTATCCTAACTGTTATTGATTATCACTTCAATCCACAGGATGGTGTCAACACAATAAACTGAAGAGGATGCTAAATTCATGAAACAAACAGTTGGAGCAGATTCACATTGGACCAAGGTAACCTGATACCACAATCACCACGAAGATCATTATCAATATTATAGCAGATTGCTTGATGTAGCTCAGTGATACTTTCGAAGTAATAGAATATTTTTCAGTCTTGAACATTCATGTTGCACATTTTTAATTAATTAGAAGTACAATTGTGCTAAATTCCCAACTCCGTGAAAAGCAATTAGCCTTTACAACTACTTCCATTTATATAATACCTTTAAGCGTAATAAATGCTCCAGGCTAGAGGGCTAAAACCATGGGCATCCAGATAATGTTTGGTGATACAGCAGAGAAACACAAGAAAGAACACATGCATAAGTGGGCACAATACTAAACAAATTATCAGTTGCCAGCCTATGCCCAGGTTATGTTGGTATTCTGACCACTGCTGAAACGCAGGTGTAACATTCAACGAATTGTTTCCCAGAAAGAACTTTTTGCTTATCTTAATATTCAGCACTATCGGAGATGGTATGGAACGCCAGTAACCCAACTAAATGTCGATACTGGCATTGTCAGAATACCAACATGCTTCTCAATTACCCAGTAAACCTGACGTGACTTGGTTACTGTCAATCTCTGACAAGCATCACCACGCTGACTAAATCTGAGCCCACAATAGCTGGCAAGTCATTGCCATCTGTCAGCAGTTGGCTCTCTGTGTGTCTCAGCAGCAGCTCATGTACATGAACATTTTCCTGACATTAACTAATATGTTTAAACCAAAATATACCAGACAAGTAATAGCAAATGAGTCAACCAGAGGCGGGATCAAGATGAGAAAAGTTAACTGCTACCTCAGTAATAAAGCACCCTGACAGAGGAGTTAGGTCGAGACAGTGGACAGCATTTTCTTGGCCAGTTGGAGGTAGGGTCAGCAGGTAGCATGTGATTGGGTGGGGAGATGTCAGCATAAAAGTCAAATAGCCTTAATTTGAATCCAGATAATGTGAGGGGCAGCCTACGTGCTGGGAGAACACTGTGCTTCCACACCGCAGACAGGTAATCAAGCTTTTCAAAAAGGCAACTCGCAAGCTTATTTTAGATTTTATGCTCTTTCCTAACTATACATACAAACCCCGAGGCCTCAAACACTTCAGACACACGAAGAAGGGTCACTTGATTTGAACTAGGAGAAAGTGAGGACTGCAGATGCTGGGGATCAGAGCTTAAAAATGTGTTGCTGGAAAAGCGCAGCAGGTCAGGCAGCATCCAAGGAGCAGGAGAATCGACGTTTCAGGCATAAGCCCTTCTTCAGGAATGAGGAGGGTGTGCCAAGCG